>NC_133800.1:4252848-4552848 GCF_043250625.1 Sebastes fasciatus
CCAATGGGAGAGCCAGGATCTCTGCATGGAAACACCTGCAGAGGTGATTGGCTACAATAACGGTGGTTGATGCCGAGAGCGCTCACTGTGAGGGGACTGAAAAGTTGACACTTTAACTCAGCAACCTGACCGACAACTGGGCTTCAAACAATAACTTCAAAACGATCACTATATAATAGAACAAGTGCTTATGAAACAATTCCAAAAAAAATGTCTGTAGTTGTGTGCAGCACGACCAACAAACAGCTCCTTGTCATTAAAACATTTGTTTTTTTGTTGTTGACGTACCTGTATTTCCTCTTCATGCTCACATTGATAGCAAATGCATTGACTGATCCGTCAGTTTTCCGGCCCTGTTTGAAAACAATGTTATTGCCTCTTTAATACGAAACATCACATTTTACAGTTGAAGTTAAATAGTGACATATTAGCAATTAACAAAATGTAGTAGTCTCTGCTTGACTTCCATCGCTCCTTTAATTCACAAAACTAACTTGTGAGGATAATTTGGAAAATAGACCTTTGCAAAACCTTCCAAATCGATTCTAAACTACAATAATCATACACCTGAAATGTAGGGCTGAATTGGGTTGAAGAAAGACTATACAATGTGTGTTATAATGTTGGTAAGCCATCATGGCAGTTTTCAAATTGTATTTTGCAGCTCAGTCGCACAGCAGTTTGTGAAATAGTCACAACATGTAATGTATTGATTCATGTACATATACACAAATTTCACATTATTTCTGTGATGGTGATTACAAAAATCTGTTTTTAAGTAATCCACATAATTGTGAACTGGGAAATATACAGAGCAGCGAACGCCTCAGAGAGGAGGTCGGGATGGATGGATGGATCAAAAAACACTAGACTTTCGCCCTGGAGACCGGTGTTCGTGTCCCGCGTGAAACCAGAAGTCAAAGTTGATTTATTTGTCACGTAACTTACGTACTTAAGTTACAGCACTTCTGTTGTTATTTTAACCCAAACTGCGATCTTTTCTAAAGCTAACTAGGTAGTTTTGTTGCCTTAGGGCCCTGACACACTGGTCGACCGTCAGTGAGCGTCTGTCAGTCTAGTTTTTGTGCCCTCATGGTCAGCTCTAGTCTGCCCGTGCTGGAGTTTTTTCGTCCGATTCACAAGTTGAATCGGCGGCAGCGCTTGTTGGTTAGATAAATCACTCTGATTGGCTGTTCAGCTTAAACCAATAAGTGCACGAGAAGAGAAACGGACGTGAGGAAAGCAAGCCAACGAGTAAAGTCAAGAGGACAAACAAGGAAGGCTCTTCTCATTTTTCATCTTCATCTCATCTGATCATTCCAATACACGGATACTTTCACAACGACATGTTCATCTGGTATGAAGCTAAGTGGTGAGTGAGAGTGGTGTGAAAATGGTCGGCTGGCACCGCTTTATTTCATTTATTTTTCGAATGACAAATATAGACTACCGCGACCTGCTGGTGTAGAGATATTTCCTCTCACGCAGGCGCAGAACGTAAGTGGTAGTTGGCTGTCGGCTGTAGGCCAAGACAAAGGCGGCTCAATAGGCGGCCTTCGTCACCGCTAGTTCTTTGATGTCGGGTTGGTGTGTCTGGGCCTCAAGCCTAACCAAGTTGATCTATTCTTAAGCCTAACTAGGTAGTTTTATTTTTAAAAGGACGGGATCATGTGTTGCTGGACATTCGTAGGAAAAAGCACAAAAAATACGTTGTTGAAAGTCGTGCAGAGCGTCATGAAAAAAAGGGAAATTTGTGTTTATGCACACGAATCAAATAGATTACGTGACTATTTCACAAACTGCCGTGATACTGTGTCGGTATTTGACCGATAAAACTAACAACAAAATTCTCAAAATCCAAAACATATATTAGATATTACGGAGGTGTTTTGATCCACTGAAAAGAGTACCAACATGTAGTCCAACATTTCTATCAACAAAAGATTTGCATTTCAGTGGCTAACTCAACACTTCCTTCAACATCCCGTCTGCAACTGCTTCAGAGTGAAACACTTCCAGCCGCTGGTAGGATTTTACAGCCAAGCAGTCGCGTATACGATGTAAATTGAGTTAGCCATGAAGGGCTTGCTTGTTGTCAAGAAAAAAAACAGTTATTCTAAATACAAATTTGTACAATTTTCAGCACTTTTTTTGTCAATAGATGAAGAATTTTGAAATAGAGGCATGACCTTCCTCATACCATCAAAAAAGCATGGTAAAGGGAAATGTCAATAGTACATAATCAGGCCACCTACTCTCTGAATCTTGGCTACTCTGATACTGTAGTCATTCAACATGTGTTCGTGGAAATTCAGAGAACAACTGCGATAAATTGGAAGATCGAGACATCGAGAAGGCCCACAAAGATGAATACAAACATATGTGCCTCTCTTCAGTTCAGCTGTGCAATGAACTTTATTTGAAATTAACTGCACCTCCTTGTGGCTGCACAACATAGGACACCCTCGTGCTCTTACCTTGCTGGTGTTAAAGGAACCAAATCCCATCAGTTTCATCATCTCAATTTCCTCCTCTGTTTTGCCCTCCATGTCTTCCTCTGTCAAAACAATAATGGTTTTCAATTTTGGCAAAAACATAAAATGTTGTGCTTGGTAATGTCATGAGCACTGAAAAAGCTGAATTTACTCCTTAAAAAGGTACATTGTGTAGGATTTAGTGGAATCTGGTGGTTTTGCAGCCAACTGAGTACCCCTCCGCTCACTCCTTCCTTTCCAAGACTGCGGTAACACGAGCCGCCGAGTGCAAAACCGTGGTAACGCCATTCGCCTCGCTCAGAGGCCATCCTTACCATAATCACACTGACGGCAGCTGGCGGTACAGCGGTTTTGCACTCTGAGGCTCACGTTACAGCAGTTTCACAAGCGTGTCGGAGAACTACGGTGGCCTTCAGTTCAAATAACGTAAAATTGTGAAAGGCTCTCTCTATAGACAGTGTTTGATTTGTCTGTTCTGGGCTACTGTAGAAACATGATGGACTCCGTGAAGAGGACCCGGTCCCTATGTAGATATGAAGGGCTCATTCTAAGTTAACGAAACAATAACGATTCTTATTATCAGGTGATTATACGCTGATGAAAACATTTTTAATAATATATTCCATTTCTGCTAATAGATCCCCCGAAATGTTACACACAGTTCCTTTAATTCATGTGAACATAGCAGATACGTGCATGTTATTAATCCAATACCTGAGATCTGAATGGTCTTTGCTGACTTTTCCTTAGAATCTTTGCGCTCCTCAGAGGGGGAGGAGGAGCGATGACGTCTGGGGGGAGACCTACAGAGGGAACACAAATGGCTGTCAGATGGCTTCAGGATGGCTTACTACAACTACTGAGGTCAGACACTTCTGCAACTTCAAGTGATTCACATTGTTCATGATTTGTCTAAGTCTATTAAGCTTGCAGATACATGTGCTTGTTCTCAAATGGCAAAACAGTACCAGAAATGCACTGCAAACACTCTGAAAGACAATGCTTGCCACCAAAATCTAAATGGCCCACTGCAAGCATTACAGGAAGGATATTTTTTTTTAAATACACAAAAAAAACTGGTGTCAGAGAGAAATACCATCCAGTGTTCCAAAACAGCAAAAAAAATAAAGTGTTTCCTCACCTTGAACGTCTCCTGTGAGGAGATCGTGAGCGACTTCTCCGCCGCTCTCTGTCCCGATCTCGAGAACGATCCCTATCCCTTCGTCTTCGGTCACGCTCCCGTGAATTTGAGCGGGAACGCCTTCTCTCTGCTGGAAAGGGGGAAACAAGATCATATTAGCAGAAACCTGGGAGATTTTAACAGTGTGTATTGGCATCCACACATTAAAGCAGCAGCAAGCAGAATATTTTGGCATCATTGGGCAAAAATTCCACATTAACCTTTCAGCATATTGTAATTCAAGTGTTCTGAGAGAAAACTAGACTTCTGCTCCTCCTCATGGCTCTGTTTTCAGGCTTTAAAAAATCTAGCCCGTGACGGGAGACTTTGGTCAATCACAGGTCCTTTCAGAGAGAGAGCGTTCCTATTGGCTGTTCATTCAGCGGAGGCAGCTGTCGCAAACTCCAGATTTTAGTGTACTGTTTAGCTGTAAAATGAGAAAGTTTGTGACCCGGCCGCCATGTTGAGACAGTCAAAAGGTCAAACTAGGCAGCGCTGAACAAATATGAATTAATATTCTGTTACTGTAATTAGGGATGCACCGATACCGATACCAGTATCGGGTCGATACTGTGCTCATGTATTCGTTCTTGCATAACGGCTCCGATAAAACAGCACCGATACCACTTTACAGCAGCGCGACGTTAACCATCTTTCGGGTCCTCCACCTCCCCGACGGTGCGGGCGAGACAGGCCGGTGGTGTGCCTGACCCCGCTTGGCCGGGATCCCACCTCAGCTGGCGCTCGCCGTCCCTCACTTTCATTGCGCCACAGGGTTTTTCTTGCACCCCTTGACTCGCGCGTGCGTTAGACTCCTTGGTCCGTGTTTCATGACGGGTCGGGTGGGTTGCAGACAACGCCACGGACCCCTGGCATCCTTTTACGTGGGCCGCGGCACGACGCGGTTGGGGCGCACTGAGGACTGTCCAGCCCGGTCAACAGTTGCACCTGGAGCAGGGAGCCCTGTCACGGTGCGGGGAGATCTGGGCGGGGAGCGCTGTAAAGCTGCGGCCGCGAGCCACCTTCGCCCCGAGCCTTTCCAAGCCGACCTAGAGCCGGTCGCGGCACACCGCCTCGTATGCGTGACTCCCCAGCGACTCGTATCAGTACTCGGTATCGGCGAGTACCCAAATGTAAGTACTTGTACTCGCACTCGGTCTGAAAAAAAGTGGTGTTGGTGCATCCCTAACTGTAATGCCCTTTTCTTGCCTCAAATGTTTTTAGAACCATCTTGTAGTGCACTGTTTAGCTGTAAAATGTTTGATCGGAGCTCGCTAATGATTGACAGCTGCTCAGAGACGGCATAGCATATTTGCTCCACCCGGCCTACTCCAGCTTTAACATTATTCTCTGTACTGATAATTTAAGAGATTCTCTTCTTTAATTTGTTGTACTTCTCTGTAAAATGTTTGAAATATGCCCTACCTGATACATGCATAAAAGTCATCATGTGAGTCCAAATGTTGTTTTGTATGTACAGTTTTCTGTTGCAAAGACATAATTCACTTGTATGCCGCAAGGCAACTGAATCTTCTAGGTGACTGACAAACATTTGGATAGAGAAGAAACATGCTCTGAAACTGCCTATACATTGTTCATTGTATAGATTATTGTGGATATAATTAGAGTGTTGTCAGGACAGATTCCCTTTAATCACTTCAGGTAGAACTTGGCCTACTGAGTATACAAGGACACATTAGCATGCAGATGTTGTTCCTTTATTGTTTAGTTAGGAATACAATCCCTGCTTCGTGAGGTGCAGTTCAACCAGGACTCTGTGTGTGGTTGACAAAGTTGTGACAAGAGTGTTGTTGCTGTTCATGCTGAACACCGAATTATTTGATGTGAAAATTGTCAAATGTGAGGAGGCTCAATGTGAGCAGAACCTCTCAGGAGGACAAACCCCAGATTAGATGATATCATCAGAAGTCAGTCTCAAATAGCAGACAGGGATGCAGAAATAAGGTGTATTGAAACAGATGGCTGATATTTTACCACATATTTTGGCCGATACAGGAGACAAACAGAACTTTCTGTCAGCCTCTTCAAAACCCAGTAAACCCAGTCACTAACATACACACCAAGCCGTGCTATCTAACGGACTGTCACGTGCATCACAGTGAGTAACTATGCTAGCGCTATGTTATGCTAGCGTTATGCTAGCGCTGTACGCTCTATCCCCAATGAGTCACAGTTTAAGGTGAAGTCAGTGCTAAGGGAATATAATACGTTCATTATCATCTTCTTATATGCACATTTGCTTTCTCTCAGTGTAAAAGAACATGAACAGCGTTACAGGAGCGAACACAGCAGCTGACCACACCGACGGACGTACTGTTGACGTTAGATCCTTTACCTGCTTGTAGCTTCTCACCTCGTCTTGTAGGAGATCGACTCCTGCTCCTCCCCATGGTCTAATCAATCAAACGTCACCCTCGCAGATCACTGTAGCACTAAAAAAAACTATTTGAGGTGAGAAATAAGAACAAACTGCGTGTTGTTTGTATCTCGTTGTATTAATGACTGCTACTTCAAGGCTCGTCTGTTGTCTCTTGTGGGAGCTTCCGGTGAGCTCTCTACAGCAGAGCGCCCTCTAGCGACGAGGAGGAGAGACGGCGTCGACAGGGTCGTGTCTAGAAGGGAACCAGCAAATTGGGGAAACTCTCGAGATGGTAACGGTTAGGCATTAATGTCGAATAGTTCAGGTTAGGCTTTGACCTCGAATGGTTAAGGTAAGGGATGAGCTTTTGCAGATCTCAGATCAGATTTTGTGTGAACAGTGTGAATTAGCGCCACCTAGTGCCATTGAAATTGGTCTTTCAATGGCACTAGCAGCACCCATAGGGGATTTGGGATGGCACACAGTTTACTCTGGAAAAAAAATAAGAAAATCACGATTGATCTTTGTTACATTAATGCACATCTTTTTGGACTATTATCTCTGTAAATTGCATATTCTTTTTATTCTTAATACTATGAACCTTTGTACATCCACGAGAAAATATTTGCACCTTCCTGCCTAGAACTTTCCTTTTTCATCAGATTGTACATATTTTAACATTTTTAAATATACATATATTATTTGTAATTTTTTTATTCTATATTTATGTTTCTTGTCTAAGCACTAATACACCAAAGCAAATTCGTTGTATGTGAAAACCTACTAAGTTGGCAATAGACATGATTTTGATTCTCCACTAATAATGGTAGTATGGTACTTTAGATAGATTATAGTATAGTGCTTCGACTATTGTTACTTTAAAAAAACATATTTGTCAATACAGAAACTAATATTTTATGGTATTTAAACAAATATTGTGTATTAGTTGTTAAATTAACAGTAATAGTAGAACCTTCATGTTAATCAAGCAGAGAAAGACAGACGCAAACTAGATATCCAGTTGGTTTTAAATCAAACTTGATCTTTAATGACTGATACATGGTAACCTTGCAACACTCACTTATACATTCTAATAGAAAATAAATTGAAAACATGAGCAACCATCACACATCAGCATTTTGATAACAGCTACTGGTTAAAACAGAAAATAATTACAACTGTTAAGAGGTATTTTGCACACATACATTTAAAAGAAAATGAGAAAAGTGGAATGTTTAGTACCTTCAGTATCTTCTGGGTTTCAAACTGCATCGGCAAGCAACAAATTCTTTATGCTTTATCCTGTTTCGGGTAATAAGAGGCATTTCTAGCGACTTGTGTTTTGTTGCGAGCCAAGATAATTTCCCTTCCTGTTCTTCCCTGCTGTAATAACGTCAATAGGCTGTTAGTTTTTACACAGAATCGGCATTCAGAAGAGCACAATCAGTAGCTATCAGTATATTTCTACATGTACTGCACCCGTGCTCACATAGCATACCTGCAACATCTATCTGATAATCAAAACCAAATCGTGACTAGAAGATGCCTATAGATGGTGATGAACAAACGCAACATACTAGAATGTCAATATACATATGTTAAGTGCCTAGATACATGGATAAGGGGACTTCAATTTCCACCGTGTCTTGCAAAGGTGTGGATAAAAAATTAAATGGTATGAAACAAATTCTGAGCACAACATCATACTAGTAATCCCAGTTTAAGAAAAGGAACGTGTTTCGATGCCTCTACAGTGAAGTTAAGTAATGGTTCGATAGCACAGCAGGTGAAAATAAGACGCGAGTAATACAGGGACTTTGTGTGTGTGTGACAAGAAGCATCAAAAGGTTGGGGTGTGTCTGACCTGGGTCAAATAGTATGTGAAAATAATTACCAGTGTATTAAGATCAATCACCACTTAGATCAAAAACCAGTGAGTACCAGTGTTAACAGTAAACTATTTGCAAGTCAATTTAGTACACCGTGTCTGTGAAATGACATCTTAACTGACTGTGTTTGAATGGATCTGATGTGGTGAACTCATCTGCTACTCCGTCTTACACTGACAGATGTTTCACGGTAATATTTCACCGAGGTCAGGTGTGTCTCAACACCCTCAGGTCTCCGCTTTCTCCTTCTGCTTCTTGCTCTTTTTCAGGAAGGACGGAGGCTTGAACTTCTTTTTCTTCTTGGATGGGGACTTGCAGGGCGAGCCCTCCGGGGTGCCGCCCTGCGGTTTGGGGGGCGGAGCGGCGGGGGTGGAGGAGGTGTCGTTGGTCGAGAGAGCCTTCATCCCTTTCTCCAGCTCCTCCGTCGTCTGCTTCTCCTCCTCACCTCCGTTCTGTATGGATGGAGAGTCGGGCTTTGCCTCTTCTGCTCCAGGTATTGTTAAAAAAAGAAAAGCAAAACATAGAATATTCAGCAAACAGACGGAGAACCTTGAGTGGGGTGGAGCTGCAAGGCTACATGCTTAGACATGTCTCTGCAGATGAACATGCTTGCTTAATGAGAAGTGGGTTGTCATTCTCTGTACTTACTAGTGAGACAAGACCAAAGCACCAGAAGTGTGCCCTATGAATCAGTGTGGAGTGACACAGAAAAAGACAGACAGAAAGACACAGAGGGAGAGAGTACAACAGATACAGTAGGTACAGAGACAGATGGGCTGAAATGTAAATCAAACAGTGATAAGCTCAGACTTAAACCAGACATTTTGACTTCCACAGGCGTCACTAATAACAGAAATAATGTCTGCATTCCAGTTATTTGTAGTCATTTCCAGGGCAATGCTGGCTCAGTGGTAGGACTGTGTATTGGCGAGAATCTGTCGATACGATACGTGTCACGATACAGGTGTGACGATTAAATATATTGCAATTTTTTTCAAATCTAATTTTAGGAAAACTGTCATAATATAAAGACACACCGTATGTTTAAAATCTGAGTAAAAAAAATCACAATGTGAAATGGCTACTATGGGGACTAATATCATTACATATGAATACAATTGGACTCATTGGAGTCTCAGCTTTATAGTCATACGCAATTTATGCATTTCTAAGACTGTTTACTGACCCCAGTATGCAGAAATATTCAAACACACCATTTTTAGAATGGGCGAAGATAACACAATTTTATACTGCTTGCAAAAAACTGCATGTGATTATCATAAAGTGGGCATGTCTATGAAGGGGAGACTCGTGGGTACCCATAGAACCCATTTTCATTCACATATCTTGAGGTCAGAAGTCAAGGGACCCCTTTGAAAATGGCCATGACAGTTTTTCCTCGCCAGAATTTAGCATAACCTTTGAGCGTTATTTAGCCTGAAGCCGGATTTTTAAGAGGTTAATCAAAAATCGTTACAGTATCGCAAAACGTAATATCGCGATACCCGTGTGTATCGATATTTCGAGCTAAATGTACCAGAGCCATTAGAATTAATGCTATAAGTTCAACCTGTAGTTCAAGTCAAAATGTCTTTCATGAGAAACATCAATTACACACGCCAACAAAGCCTGACACCCCGTGTTACTCCTTTAGGTATCTAACATGTAAACCTTCACTGATGGCTCAGCAGTGTACCGTAGTCACCAGCATTATAACTACTACATCTTTTTATTTGTGCTATTGTTCTTCAGTTTGTGTTTGGAGCTCTGTTTTAAAGGTCTTATTGATAAACTTTTTATGTAGACGAATAACTTATTAAAAAAAATAATACATCCAGAGAGCTTTAGAAAGGTGCCAAATAAAAGTGTGACTTTTCCTAAAAAAAATTATTATGACTGTGAATGAATCATTTATAAAATGTTGACGGGTCCAAAATGAATGTTTTGTTTATCTCTGTGGAAGATATTTCCCACTTCCAACAAGGCTTGTGAGTCAATAGTATAATAACGTTGGTATCACGTGGTTTCTCTGTGTCATCAGTTATCAAGTTGCCACTTAATGTGGAAAAAAAACGGATACATGGCTGAGTTTCACGTTAAGCAACCGGCTTCACTCCGGTACCAAGTGCTTAGCGATAAAAGGAGGCTGCCTCTGCCATGCCTGGCCACACTGACACTGGTGTCTCCATCAGGCTACAGAATACGTGAATATTTACCGTGGCAATAAGTGACAACTGACGTTAGCACATATTATGTGTTGTTACTAGAGCTGTCAATCGATTAAAATATTTAATCACAATTAATCGCGTGATTGTCCATAGGTAATCGTTATTAATTGCAAGTTAATCACTTATTTTCATCTGTTCAAAATGTTCCTTAAAGGGAGATTTGTCAAGTATTTAATACTCTTATCAACATGGGAGTGGACAAATATGCTGCTTTATGCAAATATATATGTATATATTTATTATTTGAAATCAATTAACAACACAAAAACTCACAGTTACTGCATTTAGCATAAAAAATATGCTCAACTCATGACATGGCAAACTGCAGCCCAACAGGCAACAACAGCTGTCATTCAAAACAGATTTGCGTTAACGTGTTATTGTTGCGTTAACTTTGACAGCTCTAGTTGTTACCGGTAAGATTGTCAAAATGAGAAAAATTACAGTTTCAATCCCTGTGGAGCTACGTTAGCATCTTAGCATTAGTGACAGTTGCGTCCAGTTACCTAACATTAGAGTTCCCTCAAACAATGTATAACAAAGATGCGCATCAGAGGGGATTTAGAAGAGGGTGGACGACTAGAAAATAAGTAGGTATATGCCGTATACCTGCGTATTCCCTGCACCACACCACTGCTTAGATGACAAGCTAAACGTTACCTAAAACTAGACAGCCATATCCTCAGATTACCATAGATTATGTTACATACATTTTGAAACACCACCGCACAAAATGACTTAAATGTAAAGTTTGTACCACGAAAGATTAATCACTTGATATGACTGTCTGTCTCTGTGAGTCTCACTCCACTCGACCATAAAATATGCAGGTTGGGAAACGAACTGGTAACCACTTGTTGTGAAGTGAATGCAATAGAACGGGGGAGGGAAGGTGAGACAGCTAGTGGCTGATTGTTATCAATGTTATCTATAGCACCTTTAACTGGGCGATTTCTTTTGAATTTGAAATTGTCGTCTATGTTTAAATGGAAAGAAAATTCTGATTCAAAAGTTCTAGATATTTTTTAAGTGAATTTTGTCAGATTTTTGTTCCCATACATCAGTATGTCCTCTTTATCCTCCTGACAGTATGGAACAGCACTTGGATCAATGTAGTACCTATAATCATGACGAGAAGCTCTCTCTAATATTTCTGAATATATTTCTATAAATTGAAAAAAAAAATACTTCTAATCTACAAGGTAAATCCTTTAAATGCTTATGGAGAGGTGTAACACAGTTGTCAGTGAGCATTGGAAGCATGAGAGGGCAGAAGCAGCACTGGATCACACATGTACAGCCCGTGTAAGACTCGGAGCAGGCTGCTGGTCAGATAGACAGCGTGCAATGCGAGCGGGGTCAGGCGGTCAGCGCTATGCCAAGCCTCACCTGAGAGAGGAGGGAGGCTGGGCGGAGGGCCCTTTGTGGGGGAGGTAGCGGGGGGAGACTCCTTGTCGTTTGCCACCTCCTCCCCTACTTACACAAACACACACACAACAGACACATACATTGAGGGACAGTGAGGGTTCAGCTGTGCAGGAAGTTCGGGTTGTGAACCCAGTTTACATGGCATACATGAAGGTGTGTAGTATTTTAACTTAAAAAATGAGTATCTATACATTTTCAAACACTTTGTACCATGCTAAACAGTTTCTTACGATGAAAGATGGTGGAATAAGTGAAAACCGGTAAACTGAAAGTCTGTATTGGCAGTTAATATAGCGACGTTTCAACCGCAGGAACTTTCCCCCGTAATGGTGGACCTTTTAAGGAACTCTTCGCGTTTCAACCGCAGGAACCAGGGTCTAAATTAAGTTCCGGGGACATTTTGCAGGGCCTTTTTTACCCCCTAAAAAGGCCCTGGTCGAAGGCTAGTACTTTCTGAAAGTACCAGAACTTTCGTGGTGGAGTTTGCAGGGAGGACTGTCGCTGATTGGTCAAACACAGACATAGTGCTGCTGCTTAAACTCGTACTGCTGGTACTGCTTCATTCATGAACAAGGAAGTACTCTAGTATCGATTTCGGACCATTTTGGGACGAGGGTAGAGCATTTCATTTGTCTTTGTTTGATACCATTAAAGTAAAGTTAGGCTCTGCTGTCTGACTCATTTTTTAAAAGACAACTCGAGCGAGAGGGCGATCGGTAGAAGAGAGACAGACAGACAGCGCAGCGCGACGGTGCTGTGAATGAAAGAAAATAAAGTTATTTTCTGATTGTTTCACAGCGGTTACATTCTAAAGCACAAAACAAATGTTTGTATATAGGCTAAAAATATGCAGAAGTAAATATTTATTTTTTAGTTTTGGTTTTCTGGATGAAACAGGCGGGCACACTGAACTGCAGGCTGCAGAGTGTGTTTGCTGTGACCACCAGCAGCGTCTCACGTCATGTTGCTTTTTCATACGTCGGCGGACTAATTTGCCTATTCTTCGCAGGTCTTTAGACCGCGGTGGAAACGCAGACAACAGTGGGCTGAAGGGACCTTTCAGTTCGTTGAAAAGTAGTTCCAGGGACTAAAAGTCCTAACAACCCTAAGAATATAGAGAGTCTACTGTATACAAGGACCATTATAGTACTGTAACTGTATGGTTAAGACGCTAAATAGAGTTAATATAGTCATATAATCAGCTGAGTTGAGTTGAATTAATCATACCATTGGTCCCTCCATCCTGTTTCTTCTGCACCTCCTTGCGGTACTCCTCCAGCTCCTGGTCTGTCAGCTGGTTGAAGGGGTTGGGAGGTTCTGGCTCTGGTGGGACTGTAGGTGTGCTCTCTGGAGACTAATAGACACGCAGAGACACAAAATCACAGCTTTTAATACTGCAGTTGAAGAGGAGGAACTTGCGAGAGGGAAAGAAACACTGAGTCTGCAGTTTACCGGAGGACTGTCAACCGTTATGACGCTGGCGAGCACTTGAGACTGTGGTCCTGCTGTCTTCATGTCCTGACGATTCTGCTGTCGGATCTGAGGGGGGTAAATATTCTTGTGATTTCATGTGACAGTATGCAGAAGGCAAAGGTTTGTGGGAGGCCAAAAGCAAGGAGAAGTTACCTTGTTTCGTGTTTCGATCACCTCTCGAGGGTTGGTGAAAAGAGGCACAAACTGGTTCGGGTTCTCTATCTTGATGGCTGTGCCAGCTTGTGTCATCTCTTCTGCCTTCAACCACTAAGGGAAAGACAACCAACATCAAAACAATTACTCATAATCGACTTTAAAAGAAGAAAGTAGCAGAAGTTTATGACTCAATAGATCCAAAATTTCCAAACAGGGTCTGTGTTATTTAGTCACTTGCTTCCTTAAAAAGTATTTTGTCCCCTTAAAGTAGCAGTAGGCAGTATATTTTGGCATCATTGGGCAAAAATTCCATAATAACCTTTCAGCATATTGTAATTCAAGTGTTCTAAGAGACTTCTGCTCCTCCTCATGGCTCTGTTTTCAGGCTTTAGAATATCAAGCCTGAGACGGGAGACTTTGACCAATCACAGGTCATTTCAGGTAGAGAGCGTTCCTATTGGCTGTTCTAGAAATACAGCTGCGCGTGCACGTCCCTTCGGTAAAAGCCTGATTCAAGGGCGGAACATCCTGCAGGAAAAAGTTGCTATCTCAGCATTGGCAACAACTGCTGTTGTTGCAATGCAAAGCAACCCCCTAAAAAAGGGAGATGGACTTATCAAAAAGCGAGTGTGTAAATATCAGCCAAGTGTTTCAGAGATGGAGAGAAAATGTTGCTAATAGTTAGCTAATAGCCTTCTACTCATGGCTGTGGCTAGCACTGTGAGCTAGCCTCACGGCTACAGTAACTACAGCAGCAGTTCAGGTGAAAGCATTACAGATTGCCTACACATTTTCCATGTCAAAATTCCACACTTTTCCAGGCTCAAAGTTCCAGTCTTCTCGGTAGATTTTTCAGACCATATTTAACTTTGTGACTTTGTGACTTGGGGAGGATGCTTTGACTAAGATTTTACACAAAGTTTGCATCCAGCTTTCTTTTCCCATTTCGAATTGTTCAGCCACAATGATGATCGGAATGATGTTTGAAATGAATGACTAGTACTCGTACAGGTTAGTGTATGAAGCGCGTGCACATGCCCGTGCTCGTCTAGTGGGAGGGGTTTAGGACAGAGAGGGGAGAGAGAGAGAACTGCAGGATGAGGGCTGTATTTACAAATTCTGGCAATTTCTTTTTTTTACTTTTCCAGAAAACTGCCTACCCTGGAGTACCACTTGAATTACAAATATGTTGAAAAGTTATTATGGATTTTTTGCCCAGTAACACCAAAAGTAAACTGCATCCCCCCAGCTTTTAAAAAGTATGTTTCTATCAAGCAGCATTGATAATGCGGATGCTTGTCCACCAGAGGGCAGACGCTGCACTGCAGCAGTCCTCACAGGGCAGTGGGCTTTCCCCTGCAATGCAGAGAAGAGGAGAGAGAGGAGGGTGGGAGGGACTGAGGAGGAGAGAAAACAGAGAGAGGGGGGGGAGCCAAGCACCGCCCACTGATGGAAGACAACCAGTCTCATATTGTTATTGTCTCTGAAGGACTCATCACTGCAGCTCTGCTTCATCTTTTCTCTACGCTACATAGAAATAAAAGCAGATGTTCCACCGTGTACATCAACCTCTGCGGGAATCAGAGGGGGAAAGTGTTGATTTTGTTGATACAGAAATAAATGCACATCACATATAACTCATTTCTTTTTCAAATCATCAGAAAGACGGTGACTTCAGGACTCTGTTTCTGTGTCTGCCTCCTCCTGACATCATCTTAAACTTTAGACTACAGTTGGGACATCACAATTATTTCACACGTCTGGTCTGCAACTTCATTTTAGAACAATTCTTGAACTCCTTCCATAGTGTGATATGTACAATAAATCAAAAGTAATGATTCCCAGAGCCTCACAGTGGAACGCTGATGGTGTCCCGGGCTGGCTAGCTCCTGGCTGACTTTTTGGTAGGCGTTGGGGGTGTTGAGCCATCGAGTTCTCTCCTGCTGCTGGCGCTGAGCAAAAGGGTGCTGCCTCAGAGCCGGGTGGATCCCGTCGTCATCGAACTGGTGGAAAGCCGTGGCGGTCGCGGGTACCTCCACGTCCCTCCGCGTCCGCGATCGCTCCAGCAGCACGGGGAAGCGGTAGGCGTAGCCTGTACGGTAGCCCTGAGAAACAATAGAAAGGAAAAGGCTCAGAAGCTCAGCTTCTGGTGGATAGAACGGTGCAGAAAGCCGGCACTTTGCTATAGCACTCTTTATACAGCACCGTGTCATGTCAAGGTGTTATCAAGCTGGGGGTAACAGCACTGGCTTGCCCTGATTGGGAGCAGAGCCTAACCTTTACGGTCTCTTCTTCCCTCAACCGAGCTGTGTCATTAACGGAATAGTTCAACATTTCAGGAAATGGGCTTATTGGCTTTCTTGCAGGTAACAAAAGCTGCCTACAGTAGGAGCACCTCTAACGCTCACTTATTAACACACTAGATATCATTTGTTTAACCCCTGCAAAAACTGAAGTGTGAAATCAAGTTTGGTTTAACAGGGGGTCATTATAATTGCCAGGAGCTGTGATATTATGGAGTCTTGTCGTCAGGTTGATATTGCCAGCTGGCAACCAGCAAAGACTCCTGTAAAAAACAGTTCTGTTTTTGGTTAAAGGTTCCATATTGTAAAAAGTGAGATTTTCATGTCTTTTATATTATAAAGCAGGTTTAAGTGCTTTATAAATACTGTTAAACTATCAAAACACTCAATATACAGAGAAATACACACAGCCTGTATTCAGAAATTGTGCGTTTGAAACAAGCCGTTTGGATTTCTGTCCATTTGTGATGTCACAAATGGACAATATTTAGACCATTACACAGTTTTAAACATAAACATTCTAAATGTGTCCCAGTTTATTTCCTGTTGCAGTGTATGTAAATAACATCAGCTGACAGGAAGTAAACACGGACCCAAGCTGTTGCCTAGCAACGCAATTCTGTTGCAATTCCGTTGAAATGCACTAAAACGGAGCATTTCAGACGGAGGGTGAATACAGGTATATTCAGGCAGACAGTATGAGGAAAATAAAGTTTTTTTTTAACATTACAGCATGTAAACATGTTCTAGTAGAAACACAAAATACAAGTATGAACCTGAAAATTAGCATAATATGGGACCTTTAAAGAAATGTTATATAAGATATAACTAGTGAGCTTTAGAGGACCTGGTAGGTGGATTTTGTTCCCCGTTTCCAGTATTTATGCTAAGCTAGGCTAACTGATTGCCTGCTGACTTTGTACTCAGTGGACAGGTATGAGAGGGTATCAATCTTATTATGTAACTCGAGCCTTTAACTGATGTCTGTGATTGTGTAGTAGGTGATCAGAGAGCAAGCAACATTTTCAAAAGTCTCACTACGTTTAACTTTCAGTATTTGAGTAGCATCTGTGTAATAAAGTGTAATAAATAAGTCTGTGGTTTGTAGTTGTATTCCACGGAACAACTGTATCTGCTGTTAAGTTACTGCTGATGCAAACAGAATTTGAGATTTCCTGCTGCTGCTTTACATTAAAAGCTTCCGTCGGCAAACCACAGGAAGGCTTTTACGCTTTTACTGTGGAGCAGCTACAGGAAATGGACCAGCATTTGTCACGGTGCTTATGCTGCATTCACATGATATAGGATAGATGGTAGAGACGGGAAAGATTCCCACTAGCAATCTCTCACAACATCAGACAACTCAAGGCGGTCGCTTGAGGGTAAAAAATGTTGTGCATTGATCATATACTGTAGCACTATATCTGTTAAATTTGGGTTGAATTATCTTGAAGGACTTTAGCTGATGTGACGTATGAATATTTGTTTGTCTTTTGAAGCAATTTGATATAATCAAGCACCCTGCTGGTTTTGCATTCAGAAAAATAGGTAACTAAATAGGTAAATAGGTATGCAAAAACTCGGCGATACGATACGTATCATGATACAGGGGTTACGATTCAATATATTACGATATATTGCGATACTGTAAGCAAGGCGATATATTGAAATTTCTTACATCCAATTTTAGGAAAACTGTCATAGTATAAAGAACACACCGCCATGTGCATAAAATCTGAGTAAAAACAAAATGAATTTACTTATTCAATCAGAACAGAGGGATCTGCATTTGCATTTATCACAGTCCCTGTACCATCCAACATCTTAGCACTACTTTGAGGGGGCACACACACTGAGAGGGTGCACATCTTTGCAAATTAAAATAGAGTATTAACTGAGTTAATCTTTGCATGTAAACTATTAATTAAAAATTAATTAATAGTTTAATAGTAATTAATAGTTAACTGAATAGTAATTAAGTATTTTTGAGAATCGGTACAAAACATACTATCGTGATACTCAATATTTTCGATATTTTCTTACACCCCCTACATATTACACAAATGTGGCATTAGTATTTAACTGTTACTGTTCCATAAAAGTTGGTCTACGCAGCAAGATATGGACACTTCCTGCGATTCTTGTTGGTGGATCCCGTTTTTTAATAATGCATGGGAGGATTGGTAAAAGAAGCAGCAGCCACAGTGAGCTGGTTAGAGCTGACAGTGAATCAGCAAACCTCCCACACACATCAAGGTAAAGTAAAAACTTTAGTGTGCCACCCTTTTAAATTCAAGCAAATGTTAAAGGTCCAGTGTGTAGCATTTCTGGGGAGCAGAAATGGAATATAATATTCATAACTATGTTTTCATTAGCGTATAATCACTTGAAACTAAGAATTGTTGTGTTTTCTTTATCTTAGAATGAGCCCTTCATATCTACATAGGGAGCGGGTCCTCTTCACAGAGTCCTCCATGTTGCTCTGCCATGTTTCTAAAGTAGCCCAGAACGGACAAACCAAACTCTGGCTCTTTAGAGAGAGACTTTCACGTTTTTACGTTACCTGAAGGCCACCGTAGTTCTCTGACACGCTTGTGAAACTGTGGTAACGTGAGCCACACAGAGTGCAACACCGAGGTACCGCCGGCCGCCGTCTGACTTCCGTTGCTCCTATAGTTGCGTTACTATGGTAAGGATGGCCACTGAGCGAGGCGAACGGCGTTACCACGGTTTTGCACTCAATTCAATTTATTTTTATATAGCGTCAAATCATAGCAGAAGTTATCTCGAGACGCACTCCGTTGCTCATGTTACCGCAGTCTGGAAAGAGAGGAGTTAGCGGAGGCGTATTCAGCTAGTTGCAATCTGCAACCACATCACTAGATGCCGCTGAATCCTACACACTGCACCAAGGGGTAATCTAGCAAATAATTATCGCACTGCCACAAAATTGGGAGAGACATGTTAAAAAGAGACTGAGATATCCTGACGTGTATTACTTAGTATGGGCCAAGCTCCTAAACTTGCCATAATGGGACTCACTAGCATCTTTCATTAGACTGGTACTCCCTGAACTCCCTCATGAGCCACAGACGACATTACGTACAACTATTTACTACATTGTACTCTTCATGACGATTAAACTGAACTTAACGTGTAACATTGGCGGAGTGGCCCTTTAACAAAAATCCCAAAATAATTAAAAAATGTATTAATCCTCAATCATGGCTGTGCGCTTGTTTTTGTTTAGCATTAACTGCTGCCTACCAAGTTATCCAGGGTTCTCATGAGGGCTTCAAACTCGTGCTCCCCGATGCGGCTCTTGTGCAGGGGTCCAAAGGTGGAGCCAGCCCAGCCCACGGTGCCGGCTACGTTGGGTTTATGGGTGGTCCGGTCCAGCAGAATCAGGTTCTGTTCACCACCGGCACAGCACAAAGCTGACACCTGGCATAAAAAAACAAAAAACAATTTAGAACAAGCTGCAGCTTCTTTTAGGCCTTTTTCTTTAATTCAGGAAAGAATTACTGAGCTCATTTTCTCTTTTTCAGCAACGTACACACACATTTTTAAATTTAACACATCAACCTCCAGAGGTTTGAAGGATCAATGACCTTACAGTTACATATACTGCTTCCCTACAGGCCACTGTTGCTCCTGTAGCATTACTGCAGTGTCTCATTGGCACGCGGGTCTCTTTTAGTGTATTCTACTGCAGTGCAGAGCTGCTGGCTCAATTACAGTGAAAGGGTACCAAGAGAAAGGCAACTGCCCAGGTGTAAAATTTGTGCATCTACATTATGTACACATGCCAGCTCACTCTCCCACTCACACACACCCACATACGTACATGCAGTGGCAGCACTTTGTCTCCAGTGCGTCAGCTGTGAGTCAGTATAGTGTGTGTACCTGGATCTGGCAGGCAGCCTGGATGTGGTAGATGGTGTAGAAAGCCTCCTCCATAGACTCCCCCAGAGCCACGATGCCGTGGTTCCTCAGCACCAGAACCTACACATCATGAAGTCAACATTTACACAGGAATGAAAACCACCTTCGTTATTTCTATTTTACAACAGCTGCAGGTTATTAGAGCCCGAGCAACGTCAACGTCGGGCAGCGAAGGCCCTATTGAAACTGAGGGAATTATTATTCCTAAAATGAATCGCATCTTTGAGGGGCCTTACTGTGCTCAGAAAGTTGTTATACTTTGCATCAAACATGGTGGAAAATTTGATAATTTGAAAATTTGTCTCATTCAAATGAACGGAGGAAGGGAAATAACTCTGGATTCGGCTATTAGTGCGCTTTACAACTTTTAGGACCTAATGATTTATATAAGGGCTATTAGAGTGTTGGTACTGGATAGTTGATTTACCTCAAAACAAATTATCATTATCATTAAATTATCAGAAATTATTATTATTATTATTATGAGTTACAGACGTCTCTTTCCCAATGTAAGTCTATAGGAAAAAGTCGTTTTGGGTCCAATTGCATCACGTGATGGACATGGAAGTTGAAGTACCGCCGTTTGGCCACTACAAAAATTGGGATCAACGACTGGCGCTCTTCCTGGGGGCTTGGGAGGTATACCCAAAACCTAATGAGAAAATGTGCCATTTTCGCCCATTTTTAGCGCTTTACAGGCAGTATACCTTTAACGAACTGCTCCTAGAGAATTCATCTGATCGGCTTCAAATTTGGTCAGTACCATCTAAAGACCTTTGCGATCGTGTGTTTTCATGCGACACTGGTGACGTGGCATGGCGGCAAAAAAAGTGCCTTTTGTCATAAAACAGGAAGTTGTTGTAACTTCTGCGTACCTACCTACCTGCGTAGGATATTTACATGCCAACAGTGTGCTACAGGAATGAGTCCTAAAACCCGGAAATGAGTTAGCATTTTAGCACTTCCAGTTCACTCGTCTGGAAGTCAATATTTTTTTTTTAATGGGTTTTTAGTTAAATGCCTGAAATAAGGTCTGTGGTTAACACAAGCTGTAGAGATTATAATGTTTTGGGTACGACATAAAATGTATCAGTAAATACCCACTCGTGAATTTTTAAGCCTTTATGTGTCCTGAAAAAGGCGGTTGCTAACAAGTGGCTAAATGAGACTACTAAACATCATCACTCAGACTCGTCCGCCTTTACAGCCTCGTTGTGTATACTCGCCCTCATGCGACCGTGGTGTAGTTAGTTTAAAGCCTAACGTTAGCTTTTTACTTTTGACGATTGCATTTACTCTTTGCTTATTTTCTGCAATAATCCAAAACCCAATGGAAAAATCCCATTGGCTTTTTGTCGAGGGAACCAGGGTGATGCTAACTTTCTGGTTGGCCTCCAAAAATACGTCATCCCTAGAGCACTCTATACCGACTCATTGTCCCGCCCCTAAACTTTAGCCCCGCCCTCTATCATAACTCGTGAACTGTTTGTTGTAGATTCTCGTGGGAGGCATCATTGCATTTAGCAGAGAGTTGCTATTTCATTGGTGTGGGTTAGCCCCGCCCCTTTCATAACCCATAAACCATTTGTTGTAGACCGTAGAGGGAGGGATCGTTGCACTCAGCAGAGTTCCTGTTTCATTGTGCCTGGCCACGACGACTGCTGTCCCCCAACGTGCGTGAATGTGTGAGGGCCCGTTCATCGCTGCTTGCAGCTTTAATTGAGAAATGTTACAGTAGAATGAGAAGGCACTCTGAGACCAACTCCCAAGTCTAATCTCCAAGCAGCAGCACCGGCATCAATAATGAATCCGGTGTAAGACTTACATCACCTCATGTCTGTTCTTCATTCGTTCATAAAGCTGAATGTGGGACGCAAGGGAGCAGCAACTGCTCAACCGTGCAATGATACGCACGTTTCAGATTAAATGTCTTCTCTCTTGTGGTCGGCTCACCTTACAGGTCGGCCCCAGGCTCTTCTGCAGCTCCACTCTGTCCTCCTCCTCCTCCATGACTCCGTTGTAGTCGTAATAAGCCACATCGCCGACCAGCAGAGCCTCGTGGGACAGTGGCAGGAGGCCGCACTTCATCGCTGAAACCTGGAGACGGTTAGCGGTCAGTCGTGGCAGCAAAGGTCATGAAACAGGCTCACATTCACAGTGTTGACGTCACAATGTGCTTTACAAGCAAATCCATATTGGACAATGATATCATGTTATCAGACTCAAACAGAACAAGATGACGGTGCAACTGCTACAACTCTAAAATATGTAGTTTGTAAATGGTATTCTATCTTAAAGGGCGGGTCCGTTATTTTAGTTTTTTTAGGTTTTTATATCATCATGTAGCTCCACAGTGGTGTTCCTTACATATGTATTCAAATCCAACCATTCAAATGTTGGTATGTATGTCTTAGCATGAAAATGCTATTCTCCCAAGTCCTTCTAAAAACTTTTCCTCTCTTCAAAGCCACAACACTACACTCACAAAAACAGTCATTTGACCTCGCAGAACGCGGGATTATACATACAATCCCACTTTAAACATCTCCAACTAACCCTTTCAGTTATTTCCAAACTTACATGTAGCACAGCTAACTTGTACTCAGCTATTGCTAGCGTTCACAATTATTCATAATGTTATTGATTAGCTTCGATTAGCTTACTTTGATAACCTACGTCACTGCTTTTTGCAATGCCTGAGTGAGAGTTTCCATTTAAAAAAAAAAAACGGAGCAGAAAGCAGATGGACCCTTTAAGAGTATGAAGTGTTCTTCCATGCGTATGTGGATGCAACCAGCAGAATAGTAATGGTGTCTCCTCTAAACAGGACAGGACAGGACAGAGCTGTGAGCTACTGCCAACCTCTCCCTTGGCACTGGCCCATGGCGACTCACCGCAGCCGTGGACGGCGTGTGGAGGTGGAGCAGACAGCGAACATCCGGCCGGGCCGAGTAGATGGCCGAGTGCAGGCTGAACTTATCCGTGTCCACGCCCAGGTTGGTGCTGCCCTTCTCCACCATCTCACCCAG
The DNA here is from genome assembly GCF_043250625.1 of Sebastes fasciatus. Lineage (NCBI taxonomy): Eukaryota > Metazoa > Chordata > Actinopteri > Perciformes > Sebastidae > Sebastes > Sebastes fasciatus. The sequence continues at coordinate 4,275,355 of NC_133800.1, forward strand.
GATATTCACCTTTACCTGGAAACCACATAAAAGATGTTATAAAACCCATGTTCATAAAAGCAGGTTTGGTCTGACTGAATTCATTATTGATAGTGTCTGTAAAGGGGAGACTCGTGGGTACCCATAGAACCCATTTTCATTCACATATCTTGAGGTCAGAGGTCAAGGGACCTCTTTGAAAATGGCCATGCCAGTTTTTCCTCGCCAAAATTTAGCTAAGTTTGGAGCGTTATTTAACCTCCTTCACGACAAGCTAGTATGACATGGCTGGTACCAACGTATTCCTTTATGTTTTTTAGTTTCATATGATACCAACTAGCTTTAAAACTGAGCCCGCTAACATAGAAATCACAATTTCAGTTAATGCGTTAAAGAAAATTGTGGCGTTAAAACAAATTTGCGTTAACGCATTATTATCGCGTTAGCTTTGACAGCCCTATTCATCATATAATAGAATAGCAAAAGCATAAAAAATAGCAACATATCAATATTATCAGAGGGCTAAATGCACTTTTCCATAAACAACCAAGTCAGCATACACTCAGTAGCCACTTTATTAGCTTCACCTGAACAATCTAATGCAATCCAGTACGACTGTTCTGCCATAAAGTCTACTATTATGATGCCTATAGACGGTCATAGATGTGTTCATCCAGTTGTATGTTTTAGCACTGAGGTCATGGTCAGTGACTGTGTTGTACTGAGCTGCATTATATTCAGAGGTGTTTCTAATATTCTGCCCCCCCAAACCATGTATGTAAATATGGACAAAAAACACCTCTTAATATAAAGAAGTCTGGTACAACACCACCCTGACCTCAGTACTAAACACATAATTCAATTTACATATTTCTGACAATGCCAACAAAAAGTGATTATAAATGTAGAATTTATGTCAGAGCCGTTGTATTGAATAGCATAAGCCTGTACAGGTGTACCTAATAAAGTGACCACTGAATGTATGCGTAATATCGACTGTGATTAGTCTAACTCACCAGACTGGATCCAGTCACCTCGCTGTAGGCCAGGCCGTCTGGAACCACCAAGAAGTGTTCCTGTTCTTTACTAACACGTAGCTGTGAGGGAGGAAGAGGAGCGTTAGTGAAGACAGACAGATGATGGAGTAAAGCTACGCTAGATAATAATGCTAGATAATATGTAATATGTAGTATGTAATATTTTTCCCCCGACTATGTTAAAGCGTCTTTGAGATTACTAAAAAGCGCTATATAAATCTAATATATTATTATTATTATTAGTTGTGTTAAAAGCCTGTCTCTTAAATGTCCGCTATAAACTAACTGCTTTTTTACCCTTTACCCTTACAGTGACTTAAATACTTCACCCTCACCCCGTGTTACATTTAATTCTTAAAGAAACAGTTCACGGCCTCCGCGGTTAACGGAGAATAAAAAAACAACGAAAAGTTTTGATGAATTGAAGTGAATGGGGGCCGCGTTTAACAACAGGAAACTACATCAAAACATCCGTTTACAAACTCTCACACAATTCCAAGTCTCCTTTATCCAGTCGTATACTCACTACTTCCCAAACACATGCACATCCCCTCAAACCTTACAATTTAAAGCACTTAACACACGAGCAGCACGCCTAAACATGTGTGACACTGTTTATGTGGAAGTGTTTTAAAGCAGCAGTGTGTAGAAATGGAGCAAATATGATTAAAAAAGTTATTTTCATAAAACCGTCACTATATCCTGACAGTAGTGCATGAGACAGGCAGGTAATCTGAAAAAAATCATGTGTCTCTGTGTCCTCCAGTACTCCTAACAACATCTGCAAGATTTCACAGACCGGAGGAAAACAAGCAGTAAGAGCTGATCTGGAGTCTGCGTCCAGCTTCCGTCTATGAGAGCCGGCTGTCAATCACTCGCAAACTCTGATCAAACGGTCAAACTAGGCAGCGCTGATCAAATATGAATCAATATTATGCTACTGTAATGCCTATTTCTCTCCTCAAATGTTTTCACAAACATCTTGTAGTGTACTGTTCAGCTGTAAAATGAGAAAGTTTGTGACCATGGCCGCCATGTTGAGATCAGTTGAGGAAATACCAAGCACCGCCCACCAGCCAATAGGAACGAGCACAGCCAATAGGAACGCTTATTAGGAACGCTCTCTCAATGAAATGACCTGTGATTGGTCAAAGTCTCCCGTCACGGGCTAGATGTTCTAAAGCCTGAAAACAGAGCCATGAGGAGGAGCAGAAGTCTAGTTTTCTCTCAGAACACTTGAATTACAATATGCTGAAAGGTTATTATGGAATTTTTGCCTAATGATGCCAAAAACTTGTTGCCTACTGAACCTTCAACGTGGCCCCTATTTACTTCCATTCATCAAATATTTAGTATGTTTTTGGATTATTCGTTCACTGGGGAGGCATGAGAGAAAAACAAAGTTTTCTTCAAGAATTAAAGTTACACGGGGTGAGTGACTGATATACAAATGGTCAGTTTGTGGGTGAAGTACTCCTTTAAGACTGCTGTCAGATAAATCAACAAATTACTAGAAGCCCAATCTATCTCTTCTATTATCTATCAGCCTAATCATTCCAGCTACACTTCCACAGAAAACTGCTGACCAAAGCTGATCTCATGGTGGGCTCTGACCACCAACCACAACAGCCAGTAAACTAGATTTCTCCATGACCACTGACGTGATGAATAAGTCTGTTCAGTAAGTATGTGTTCTGCCTCACAACACAGGGGGGAAAAAAGAACTAAGTCAGGAATGTAATGTAAGACGGTAGTGGAACTAACAGTGAGACAGGTGCGGCTGATCTGGGCCCAGCCGTACAGGTCAAACAGGCGATGGACGCTGGCCAGCTTGCAGCGCATCAGCCTCTCCCCCTTCACCATGCTGCCGGGCTCCCAGCCCTGCAGGTCGTTGATGGGAGTCACCATCATCATGTCTGTGGAGGGAAGAGAAAACAGCAGACAGACACAATAAGGTAAGTAGCTGAGTGGTTGATTGCTTCTTTCATTCACACTGCCTGCCCATCTTTCTCTGTTAGCAATCCCATGTTGCCCCTAATGAGGTGTGTTTCTACTCTTAAGTGTGCCAGTGAACGAGTATGCAAAATACCAGGTCCACCTACTTAAATGGAATGCAGCCACTAATTCATGTTATTAGTTACACTTGTGCCAGACAATCATTAAACGTAATCGGGTCATCAGATGTGAGTGGCAGTAGGGTGGAAGCTGATTACGTCTTTGCTCTACTTTTTATTTGATCAACATCCGGTCTGATCATGAAAAGAAACCCCCGGAGTAATGTCAAGTTGATTAGCCAAATAATAAATCCAAGTTTAACAATGGAAGTCTCAGGCTAACAAGGTTTAAAAATTATGTTTAATCGAGCTTGTGCTAAAACTGTTAGCTCTGGTAGTTCAATGGAACACCCAGACTAACCATGGGACCTGCGGGCTAACATAGACGTTAAGTCAACCGGGCAAACCACTGCTGTCAACCCTAGAGATTCATTTGAAAGTCTTGTGCACGTACTAGAAGGGGAGACGGGCAGGGCGGCCGGGGAGCCATGTGAGGCCATGAAATCAGCCAGCTGTCTCAGTGCCCATAGGTTGGATGAGCTGCCACCCTTCTTCATCTGCTCCTGGATCAGCACATCCAGCTCCTCCCTGAATGACTACACACATACACAGATATTAATGTATTATCACACAAACCACACATTATAAATCCTTTCAGTTTCACAATAATACTCATTGTGTAGGAGTGGAACATTTATCGACCTCCGAATCATCTCATTTTTCCACAAAGAAAAACTTTGATAATCACATACAAATTCATGGAGCCTTGAACACACACTCCTACGGGGTGAGGGTGAGGAAACATGTTTAATGTCTCTCTGTCTCTCTGTCTCTCTCTCTCTCTCTCTCTCTCTCTCTCTCTCTCTCTCTCTCTCTCTCTCTCTCTCTCTCTCTCTCTCTCTCTCTCTCTCTCTCTCTCTCTCTCTCTCTCTCTCTCTCTCTCTCTCTCTCTCTCTCTCTCTCTCTCTCTCTCTCTCTCTCTCTCTCTCTCTCTCTCTCTCTCTCTCTCTCTCTCTCTCTCTCTCTCTCTCTCTCTCTCTCTCTCTACCTCACACACAACTTCATTGGCGTCATGTAGCCTCACTGTTGCCCTCCCCATATGCAGGAGCACACATAGTCATGCACTCAGAATGGGGTCCAGCACTGACTGCAGCCCAAGCTGTCAAGTGGCATTTGAGAACAGATTCATAGTAATGTGAGGAGATAACCACATCTAGAGGAGAGGGAGACAGAGAAGGAAACTGAGACAATAAATCACACACACACACAGCCATCTCACCGGACTTTGAAGGAGGCTGGAGATGCGTTTCTTCTGCTGGGGTCCGGAGCTGGGTGTGGAATGCTGAGGAGACTGGAGGTCCTCAGGGACCCCATCGCTGGGGCTGCGCTGCACCGGGGTGCCTATGGGGGTGGGGGACTTGCTCATCTTCTACTGTTTTGCAGTGGGTGTCTCACAACAAAGGGGTGGGTGGGGATAACTGTAAAAAAAAAAGAGTGTCAATATTATAAATGCTGCTTAAGCAGCACTTTTTGAGAGAACTGCCATAACACAAGAGGTTACACTATGGTGGTTCTAATTCAATTTATACATTTTTAGACTGTAAATGGCAGCGAGAGGTGACCATTTGAATGGAATTGTTTGACATTTTAGAAAATACGCTTCTTTGTTTTATTTAATGGTGAACTACGGCCATTTTTCAAAATGAATACATGTTATTCCTCTGGTCTAACACAGTCCAGAAATATTAGTAAACATGAACTAGACACTCGGAGAGCGCAGACCTCCGCCCCCCCCCTCCCCGTTCAGCTTGCGCCATCATCCACGTGTGTTTTTGTTTATGTTGAGGTCAGCTGTACGTTGCAGAGCAGCTTAAAACACTTCATTCAAACTGGACTTAGTTTAATGTGAAAAAACGCAGAATCTACAGTCGTCCCCCACCGCTCTCTCTCTGAAGGAAAGAGGCGGGGTCATGCGTCATCAACGTGCCATCAGCTACACTGTAGCCAGAGGTCTTAATGTTCTGGCTGATCGGAATCTTTAAAAAAATTCCTGAATCCGGATCATTACCCGGATCACCACCAAAATCGAATGGATTGTTCATTGTGCCACACCCCACCCCTCCAAAAAATGTCATTCAAATCCATTCCGGACTTTTGGACCAATCCTGCAAACGGACAAACAAACCAACCAACCAACCAACCAACAAACCATCAAACCAACAAACCAACAAACCAACAAACCAACAAAACATAAAACATAACCTCCTTCGGCCTTGGCGGAGGTAACAACTCTCTCCCAAATCTAAAAACTAGACCGCTAAAACTCAAACTGTGATGTCATGAGGTATAAAGTGTAGAACTGCTCCATAGACAACAAGAGACAATGAATTGGGAGAGATGTTATAGATGACACTGAGAGCACTCAGGGGAATGTTCTGAGTATATGAGTACATTTTCTGTTTCACATCTGAGAGCACTACAGTAGAATAAAGCTCATTTATGTATAAAAAAGAAAACAAACATTCTGTGGGTCTCCCGTTCATCGTCTACGGAGCAGCTCCAGACTTTATACTTGATGACATCACAAGTTTGAGACTGACTTCTCTGGTTTCTGGCTTTGAGAGAGAGTTAGGTGGTGTTCCCTTTTAAAAGTTAGATGAGAAGATCCATACACCTCTCATCTGCAGCTGGTTAGCATAACAGCTATGAGTGAAGAGTAAAAATGCCAAGTTATGCGTTTACGGGGGGTGTTGTGTACCAGGCTGGGGTTCAGTGTCTTGCCCATGGACACTTGGACATGTGGACAGGAGGAGCCATGGATTGAACCGCCAACCAATGTGATCAGTGGACCACCCCCTGCAGGCTGCAGACCACTGAGCATCTACACTTAACCCTGACTTTGACTATTCTATCGTTTTGCGAGGGAACATGTTGAAAGCTATAGGCGTGGCTGGGTGTATGCTGGCAAAATTCACTACTTTTCTCAGATCCGCACTCCTTAATTTACTTTATAGCATTGAGTGACAACATAAATTACATTTAAAATCCTTTTGAGAAACAATGGCAAGTACAGGAAAGCCACCATAATTTAGATTCTTTACCTTCCACATTAGAGTTACCGATGAGATGCAGCTCATTTACAAAAAAACTGTAAAACCATAGAGTAAATTCAGCTTGAGAGCAGTCTGGAGATCGGCCTGAAGGCAAATCATGACACATCATAAATCTGAAAACACATTAGAGGTTGCGCTCGCCCCCGCTTACTGGAATAATGGAGCAAATCATGGCGACTGGACCGGCCCTTCCTTACGGCAGGAGCTTCAGACAGGATGAGTCAAATACGATGCCTGAGGACGGCCAACAAACACAACAAGCTGCAAGTGTTGAGCTTTCTCTTGCCAGAGTGTTGCTCCATCATGGATTTGGACACAGGTTTATTTTTTTAAAGGGCACAGTTTGTATTTTGAAAATATGTTTCAAGTCATCACTTCCTGTTCATACTAGGGCTGTCAAAGTTAACGCGATGACGCAAATTTGTTTTAACGCCACTCATTTATTTAACGTATCAACGCAACTTGTGATTTTTATTTTTAGGTTGTAGCGGGCTCAGTTTTAAAGCTAAAGAAGATACTGGTATCATATGAAACTAATAAACCTAGAGAATCCATTGGTACCGTGTCGTAATAGGTTGTCGGGAAGGAGGCTAAATAACGCTCCAAACTCAAGCAAAAGGGTCCCCTTGACCTTTGACCTCCAGATATGTGAATTGGTTCTATGGGTACCCACAAGTCTCCCCTTTACAGACATGCCCACTTTATGATAATCACATGCAGTTTGGGGCAAGTCATAGTGAAGTTAGCACACTGACACACTGACAGCTGTTGTTGTCTGTTGGGCTGCAGTTTGCCATGTTATGATTTGAGCATATTTTGTATGCTAAATGCAGTACCTGTGAGGATTTCTGGACAATATTTGTCATTGTTTTTATGTTGTTAATTGATTTCCAATAATAAATATAAACATATATTTGAATAAAGCAGCATATTTGCCCACACCCATGTTGATATGAGTAATAAATACTTAACAAATCTCCCTTTGAGGTACATTTTGAACAGATAAAAAATGTGCGATTAATTGGCGTTCAATCACGATTAACTATGGACAATCATGCGATTAATCATGATTCAATATTTTAATCGATGGACAGCCCTAGTTCATAACTAATGAGAAATTAACCGAGCAGGCAAATGAGGTGAAAGTGAAATTCAACGGGGATGGGCCAGATATGATTTAAAGATTAAAGAAGAAAAATAATAAAAGACATTACATAAAGCAAGTCTATGAAATTACGTTTTAGGAGAAAAAAAAAAAATCTAATTATACTAACCATATGTCTTAAAAGCAGCAGCCATAATACTGTTCAGATGAAAAAGTCATCGCTATCACGGCTTATACTAAGAAGTATAAGTAAATGTGCAAATGGAAGAAGTGCACTGAGCAGAATATTGTTTAATCTTCCTGCTTCCAAGAGTGCACATCAGCCCGAACTATGAAGACATCCAGAAAAGATGATCAAATATTAAATAACAATTGTCAGTTCAATCAATATGCTCACTTATGTACAATTAAACTCCAAGCAAACCCTTTTTGTATCTTGCATTAACATAAAACAGTTTCCTTTTGACAAGTGCGAAAATAAAAAAAATAGTAGTCTTAGTATTTTCAAATGGCAGCATTAAAGATGAAAACCTACCCTCACATTAAGGATGCTGTATTCCTCAGGGCACTGGCTGGTAGAAGTGCACAGCTGTATAGAAAATGCAGCATTAGCAGAGCTCACATGCAGACAGCAGCGTCAGAACCGCTAACAGGAAGTTAGCTAGTGATACGGCCTCGGTAATTGGAGAAAGGGTAAAGAGTTACCGTAAGGATGTTCAGAGGAGAGCTGGCCACTCCCCGACTGACACACACACACACACACACACACACATACACAAACACACAGTGCTGCAGGGAGCAGATAAGGTCCCAGACACACCACACCCTCTCTCCTGTGCTACATCTCACTAACTCACTCATTACTTACTTGATAAGATGCATTACTGTAACAGAACCACTTGCGCATCCGTAATCACATGCATCGTCAATCCCATCCCTCGTGCATTCAGGGCAAGCTTTTAAGATGCTCACTCTTAATAGCACAAGAGAACGTTACATCAGATCCACGTGCATTACTACTACAGCTCATTGCATTGCACACGTTAAAAACTGACAGATGACTAAACCTTTAATGGAGTTTCTGGATAAACTGTGCACTTTGACTCCGACAACATCAGGCTTCCTGCGCTCAAAAGCACTGAAACATTACATCAGCTATCCACCATCATCAGCCAGTCACTAAAGCACTAAACTCCCTAATCATACATCAACAGACAAGCAGTATGTTGTTTTGTTTTCATATTTAAAAGACCAATATGTAATATATTTACTGTAATAAATCATAAAATGACCATGATGTGTCATCAGAGATTAAGCCTAACCAAATCGATCTTTGCCTAAACCTAACTAAGTAGTTTTGTTGCCTATTTCTAACCAAGACAATTTTTTCCTAAACCTAACTAAGTAGTTTTGTTGCCTATTTCTAACCAAGACAATTTTTTCCTAAACCTAACTAAGTAGTTTTGTTGCCTATTCCTAACCAAACCGATCTTTTCCTAAACCTACATAGTTTTGTTGCCTAAGCCTAAGCAAGTTGATCTTTTCCTAAACCTAACTAAGTAGTTTTGTTGCCTAAGCCTAACCAAGTTGATCTTTTCCTAAATGTAATTAAGAAGTTTTGTTGCCTAAGCCTAACCAAGTTGATCTTTTCCTAAACGTAATTAAGTAGTTTTGTTGCCTAAGCCTAACCAAGTCGATCTACTCCTAAACCTAACTCAGTAGTTTTATTTTGAAAGTACGTTGTTGAAAGTCGTGCTGCGCGTCACGGAAAAAAAGGGAAATTCGTGTCTATGTGCACGAATCAAACAGACTAAATTTCGTGACTAGTTCACAAACTGCCGTGAGACTGTGTTGGTGGTCCGTGTGCAGCTGGGTCATCAAGGCAGCGAGTATTTGAGACACTCAGACGATGATTCCGTCTACTGCTGAAATTGCGAAAACGTGCGCTAACTGCTATCAGTCACACCGGAGGAGCGGACGGGCGCCGGCTCCAATGTTTTGAATTTGGACTGCTGTTACCCATTTTAAACGCTAGCTGTCCGTGCTACATATCGCTCCTTTAAGGAAGAACTGCTCTGTTTAACTTACTATTGATCTGAGGTAGATTTTCCTTTTCAATTTGATGGTCAGTTTTTTGGTTTTATGCATTCACAAACTCTCATAATTATAACTTCATTCGAATGTATCCTGATGGATGTTCGCTTATTTTAAAGTTACAAGCAGCATTCAGTCTATAACAACCTCAATGTGAAGCAGCGGCTGTTTCTTACTCTCTCATACTAGAGGTTGGTTCACAGTGTCTCTCTCTGGGGGTAGAGGGGCCCAGCTGCTGACAGGCAGCAGACAGAGAGCCTCTCCCTCCGGGGAGGCTCCTAATGACTAAGAGGAGACAGACCTCTGACTAGAGCTGCACAATATTGAAAAAAATATCTAATTGCGATTATTTTGACCGATATTGCAATTGTGATATCAGAGGGAATGATCATTTTTACATCATTATTCTCATTTTCATGAAAACATTAAAGTTAGGTAACACATTTTTTTTTTTTTTTTTAAGTATTTATTGATAGGACAGTGGATAGTGTGTTGGAAAGGGGAGAGAGAGAAATGACATGCGGAAAGGTCCACGGGCCGTATTCGAACCCGGGTCCACCGCTGCTAGGACTGAGCCTTGGCCATACATGGGCGCCCGCTCTACCGACTGAGCTAACCAGGCGCCCAGGTAACACTTTTTAATAGCCAACACTGAAGAATGGTAAATTGATAATAAATTAAACTTTAGTTAATAGTTATTTTACTGTTAACATACAATGAAATGATACTTAATGTTTAGTAATATCCTTTATTGCATTAGTTTGTGTAATATGAAGTAATTAGTTTATAAATCATATGTCGTATCATAGCTATCTAAATAATGATTATAGATGGTTTACAAAGCAGTTATTAACCATTAACAAAGTGTAAAAAAAAATATCTTTCTATGTAATGCTTATAGCTGTTTCACAAATTATTTGTTACAGGTTTACAAGTCATTTCATAATCATTACTAAATACTTAATATAGTATATAAAATGTTATAATGTTTATAACAATAAACTGTTAAAATAATGTTAATTATTTCTTTATTAATAATTAGTAAATATTAATAATCATCATTCCATTGTTTGTTAACAATAAACTAATAATTTATTAAAAAAATATCTATTTACTATTTATTAAAGATGGTTAAGATAAAGTGTGATTTTTGCAGGGATCTGTACCAAACAAAGATGTTTGATTAAGTCTGTAGAATATAATTTGTAGCCCAGGACATCTCAATATCTAATTTAAAATAGTATTTTGACACACATTTCACCTGTAAGGAATATCGTGCATCATCTCCTGCGATTTGCAAATTGCAGTAGGCTATATTGCTATATTTCAATCATATTAATTGTTCAGCCCCAGATCTGGCTGCTGGCCCGCCATCACTTCCTCCTCCTCTTATCCATAGTCACACTCTGACGGCTCATCATGCTGCATCATCACCTCACTTTTGTATCAGAACATCTCAGGAAGTAGGGGAGCTGCCAGTCTCTCCTCCTCTACAGCTGCATTCTTATCAAACTAAAAAATGCAGAATTTCAGTATTGATCAGATTTATATGATTATTTGCTGTAGTGTCCTTCACCAGAACACAACAAAGTTGCTGTGCTCTGTTGCAAGATACTCAGAGATCTTTGGCCTAAACTGTATCTTAAAAAGAGGTGAACTAAGCCATCCATTTTCTAGTTAGTCTGGTGTACATTATCTTCACATATACATGCCTGTATTGACTGCTGTAAACCCACTTTCGAGTGGTTTTAGGAGGTTTGTGTCTGAGCATTGACATTGACAGCAGAGAGGCAGACGGGGGTGTAATTACCTAAGTAGCTCAGCATTGATTTTCTTCGGCTTCGCTTTTGTTAGGTTTATGTCATAATGGCTGGTCGGTGGATCCCAACCAGTTATCGAACTAGATTCTAACAAACAAACAAACAAAATATGATAAAGATGAATAATTGTCATCATGTTTTTACTTTCTAAAGTCACTGCAACTCATCAGATAATTTCATGGCAAACAATACGTTATAATCCAACGTAAAACTTGATTAGGTGTCACATTAGGTGACTACACTAAACTGGATTATTATGGCATGTTTATAGAACTTACAAGGGCACCTTTGCTGTACTCAACCCCCAAATACATAAGCCCTAAACATCTGTTGCAGACTGAGTGCTTTCCAAAAAGCGCAGCACACACAAGAAGAAAAAGCATGAATGAAGTAGAGGTAGAATAAATTTAGCTGACTCTGTGCAGGACTATAGTCTCTAATGGGACATTTGGCTTCGACCTATAAATGCAAATAAATAATATAAAAAAATACGAAACACTTTAGAAAGGAGCAGACGGAATAGCAGCTGATGGGAGTCCATTACAGTCAAGGGAGTATTAAATTTGTTTCTTTTTCATTAATATTAATGACTTATTATTGGATTATTATTCCTGATGTGACAGAAAGTGCAGAGTGATAATTCAAGAACTCCTGCCCCTCAAAATAGCATGTTTGATTTTCAATAACTATAAACTTGATATTAAGGTGTTTTCAACTAAATAAAACAGCAAAAATCACATGATTTGTCTTGGACAAGCCGTATTGCAATGTATTAACTAGGGCTGTTAAAGTCAACGCGCTAATAAGTGTTAGCACAAATTAGTTTTAATGCCACTAAATTTCTTTAACACATTAACGCAACTTGTAATATTGAGGTTGTAGCAGGCTCAGTTTTAAAGCTAAGAAAACCTACCAACCATGTCATACTAGCTTGTCGCGAAGGAGGTTAAATAACGCTCCAAACTTACGGTAAATTCTGGCTAGGAAAAACTGGCATGGCCATTTTCAAAGGGGTCCCTTGACCTCTGACCTCCAGATATGTGAATGTAAATGGGTTCTATGGGTACCCACGAGTCTCCCATTTACAGACATGCCACTTTATGATAATCGCATGCAGTTTGGGGGCAAGTCATAGTCAAGTCAGCACACTGACACACTGACAGCTGTTGTTGTCTGTTGGGCTGCAGTTTGACATGTTATGATTTGAGCATATTTTTTATGCTAAATGCAGTACCTGTGAGGGTTTCTGGACAATATTTGTCATTGTTTTGTGTTGTTAATTGATTTCCAATAATAAATATATACATACATTTGCATAAAGCAGCATATTTGCCCACTCCCATGTTGATAAGAGTATTAAATACGTGACAAATCTCCCTTTAAGGTACATTTTGAGCAGATACATTTTTTTTTATTAATTTGTGATTAATCAGGATTAACTATGGACAATCATGCGATTAATCGTGATTAAATATTTTAATGGATCGACAGCCCCAGTATAAACACAGTATTTACTGTATATCGACATCATTTTTGTTGGAATAATAAAAGGCTTGAATTATGTAAAACATGATTCAGTAGTTCATAAGCTATCTGACATATAGATTAAGGGTAAATAATAGAAAACTAAATTCCACTAACACTGACTTCAACATCAACTTCCACACTGCTGTGGCTCAGATGAATCCATCATGACATTGTGCTGCTGAGGAGATTAATAAAATGTGCACTCCCAACGATGCTGGGATGCCACATGGGGGAGGAAGAGGACAGACCTATTGATCACACTGAGTCACGTGAGTGCATGCAGGGCAACATACATCGTGTATCTACAGCTCTATATTTCAACGTCAATGCACAATATCGTTTTATGGCTTTATCTATTATTATAGCATCCTCTCTCCGTTCCTCCGCCCGCTGTATGGCGGCCCCTGCGCGCTCTGCATGGCTGCCTAGCAACACTCGCACACGCTGCTGCAGCATCAGCACCAGGATCCTCCAATGGCCACCAGCAGACCGCAGAGAGGCCGGCAGCGACGGAGCAACGCTGCACGACTCTCTAATAAAATACATCATTTCACATGACAAGAAAGAGCTCATTATGTCCCGCATATTCATCCTGAAACACGTCCGGAACATAAACACACGCACACACACACAGGCTGAACTGAGCTACTGTAGAATAACAAACATGCAGGCTAATGAGCGAGATTAGACAGAGCATGGCTAAACGCACTGCCATCACACACTCTCTCCATGAATACACGACATGAAATGCACATATGAGACCAGCTTGCTCTCGTCCTTCTTGTGCAGAGAACAATGGAGAAAGCATGGCGCACTGTGCAGAGGGTGCAGCACAACGATGCTATCTCTAATAATATTACACAAGCACATCCGATCTCTCCGTAGAGAGGCAGCGGGGTGCGCCGTATGGCCGACAACAACAACATGGTACACATCAGGCAGCTAGAAGCATCCGCGCACACATGCTGCAGGGAGGACCCGCTATCCGCCCAGACATCTAACCACGATACCCCTCCATCCACACAACCAGGCTGTGTACTCACCTCAGAGCATCCTCAGGAGCGAGTCTTCAGTGCGGCTGCACCACACCCACAGCCCGGAGCCCGGAGCCGTCCTCAGAGGAAGCAGATGTGGTTAATTACAACAAATCTGGCCCTATTGGGTTGCGACTCCAGGGGGGGGGGGGGGCTATCCTTTGTCAGACTCTTTCAGGGCCTCAGCTGATACCAAGTCAATGGACCCTGATGTTGTTCATCGCTCGGTGCGCCTGGACCAGCCCACTGCCACGCCTGTCCTCAGTCTGGCACCATGCAGGGGCTCCCACTCATACAACTACTGTACAGTGGGAATAAAAAAAAACCTTTTGCAGTGCATTTAGTTATTGTGTTTGTAAAGGATAACTATACTGTTTGTTTCCTAAAACGGTGTTTAGTTGGCTATAGGCCCAGTTCAAGTCGGACAAAATAATATATATATCCCATCAAACAGGCGCCACCTTCTGTTCTAATGGAGAGAAGCCTGTGGCCTACACTGTAAAAAAAAGAAAGAAAGAAAGATTTTAGATGGTTTTGTCACATCTTAGTCGAGATTAACACCCACAAAAAAAGTAACAGTATATTTTTAAAAGTACTGTACTTAAAGATGGGGAAGAAAGGTTTGAGCAAATATGATTTAAAAAAAGTTATTTTTATAAAACGGTCACTATAACGGCCCCCGCCCTCTGGAACTCTCTCCCTCCTGAAATAAGAAATGCTTCATCCCTGGACATTTTCAAACACCTCAAACACCACCTATTCATCGAAGCCTATGCTGACTCTTCCTACACATCACTCTTTTAATTACTTAGCTATAGTTTTTCCTCTTTGTTATTTATTAGTATGATTTTGTGTGCCCCCTTTGTAAAGCGTCCTTGGGTTTCTGAAAGGCGCTATATAAGTCCAATTTATTATTATTATTATTAGTAGTAGTAGTAGCGCATGAGACAGGTAATCTGAAAATGATGTGTTCTCCGGTGCTCCCAATGGCATCTGCGAGATTTCACAGACCGGAGGAAAACAAGCAGTAAGAGCAGCTGTCAATCACTCGCAAACTCCGATCAAACGGTCAAACTAAGCAGCGCTGATCAAATATGAATCAATATTCTGTTAATGTAATGCCTATTTCTCTCCTCAAATGTTTTCAGAGACATGTATTATTGTACTGTTTAGCTGTAAAATTAGAAAGTTTGCTCCGGCTGGTGGGCGGTGCTTGGTATTTCCTAAACTGATCTCGACATGGCTGCCGGGTCACAAACTTTCTAATTTTACAGCTAAATAGTACACTGCAAGATGTTTCTGAGAACATTTAGGGGGAGAAATAGGCATTACAGTAACAGAATATTGATTCATATTTGATCAGCGCTGCATAGTTTGAACGGAGTTTGCGAGTACTTACTTAACTGTTAAAGCTTCAGTAGGCAGTATATTTTTGGCATCATCGTGCAAAAATTTCATAATAACCTTTCAGCATATTGTAATTCAAGTGTTCTGAGAGATAACTAGACTTCTGCTTCTCCTCATGGCTGTTTTCAGGCTTTAGAAAATCTAGTCCTTGACAGGACACTTTGACCAATCACAGGTCATTTCAGACAGAGAGAGTTCCTATTGGCTGTGCTCCGGTCATGTGACCGGAACTTGGCATTCCTTCACCAGATTTCACAATGGCGGCGGCGTCACAAACTTTCTTATTTTACAGCTAAACCGTGCATTACAAGATGATTCTGAAAACATTTGAGAGAAATAGGCATTAACGTAACAGAATATTGATTCACATTTGATCAGCGCTGCCTAGTTTGACCGTTTGGTCGGAGTTCGCGAGTGATTGACAGCTGGCTCTCATAGACGGCAGTGGATAACGGACCTCAGATCAGCTCCTACTGCTTGTTTTCCTCCGGTCTGTGAATCTTGCAGATGCCGTTAGGACCACCGGAGGACACAGAGGCACATGATTTTTTCAGGTTACCTGTTTCATGTACTACTGTCACGATATAGCGACCGTTTTATAAAAATGATTTTTTTTAATCATATTTGCTCCAATCTGCCTACTTCAGCTTTAATGCAGCAATGATGATAATCAAATAGAGTGCTCCAGGTATGACGTATTTTTGTAGGCCAACCAAGGCCTATTGAAGGATGCTAGGACACGGGTCAGTGCAACTGAAGCTGCGGTCGTGCGTTGCAATTGGCTCAATTTCGGCGAGTGCAGACCAGCTTCTACTGCGCATGTGTTGTACCCCAAAGATATGACGCGTTGACCCAGCCTCTTTATAGGCCTTGAGGTCACCCAGGAAGTTAGCACCGCCCTGGTTCCCTCGACAAAAAGCCAATGGGATATTTCCATTGGGTTTTGGATTATTGCAGAAAATAAACTCTGTGGCAAACAAACATTTATGGTACTCAAACGTTTTGTTCAGCAAGTTAATCTCCACAAATGAACACCACTTTTATGATTTTCGAAGAGTGAATGCAATCGCCAGAAGTACAAAGCTAACGTTAGGCTATAAACTATCTAAACCACCGTCGCATGAGTGCGAGTATACACAACGAGGCTGTAAAGGCGGACGAGTCGGCGTGATGACGTTTAGTAGTCTCATTTAGCCGCTTGTTAGAAACTGCCTTTTTCAAGACAAATAAGGGCTTCAAAATTCATGAGTGGGTATTTATTGATGAATTGTAGAACAAAATGTTAAAATCTCTTCAGATTGTGTTAACCACAGATATAAAATGCTAACTCATTTCTGGGTTTGAAGACCTATTCCTGTAGCACTCTATTATATAACATATAGCCTACAGGATTCTGCATAATGAGTACTAGGCTACTTGTAATTTTGATACTTTAGATAACATTTAAAATCAGGCCTTTTATCTGAGATGGAGCATTTTACTGTGGTATTGTGTGCTACTTCTTTTTCATTAAAAATCATTATTACTTCTTCTTCTAAAAAAAACAACTAATTCTAATCTGGAAATATGTCCTAAATGACATAATGGATTTAATAAAAACACCATGTTACGATGGGTTATTACAACATTTATCATGCATTTTCATATTTCCAGTTTGAAATAAGATTAGTACATGGTAGTAGACCTGAAATTAAAGCTTTTTAACATGAGACAACTTGACAAACACAGCATTCAATTATATGGACAAATTAACATTAGGAGAGCCAGAAACGTAACAAAAATGTTTATCCTCTCGGTACAAATGTCTTCCTTCAAAGGACAATTCATGAAAGCTGCAATATTCATTGAGAAATAGTCTTGGTACCATGAAGTGTTGAAGTGAAATGAGAAGGCATCTATTCAACTTAAAAAACAACAACAAACCCTTTCAGACAGAAATATTAAAAAATAGAAGCTGTTGTACATTTTATTTAAGGGCTGCCAAGGATACGGTTTGTAAAATGAAAATAAAAACACATTCATATTTACTCAAACAATATGTAAATTTCAAAAGTTAAATTAAATAAGAAAAATAAAACTGAATTTTCTTCTTGAATAATCCTTTCTTCCACAGGCCCCTAAAAATAAAACAAGAATTACATTATCTAAAATAGCATAGTTCTTTTAGCACAATTACTACACTCAGAGACTTGTTGATAGAAATGCGGTTGAAAAGTCTTGTTTTTCTGTGAGCTGTGCTTGTTTTGTGACAATTGTCAACAGAGTTACCAAAAAATGACAATCATCTTTCAGACCACATGGGGGCAGCATTTGTATACTATTGGACCCATGTTCATATTGGGGTTTGGTACTATTACCATTACTATTGCCACAATTCATTATAATTATAAACAATAATTATAATCATATTATTATAACCCCTGATATAATCTGCCTGCTATTTAGTGTTCTAACATGATCATCTACATCCTGCAGTGTTAAGACTTCAGAAAATCCTACTAACTTTTGGTGTGATTTCAGCAATCTGGATTTTAACTGAAAATGTATTTCTAATAAGTGATTAGATATCCATGTATTAAACATACCCAACCTGGCATGTTTCCAATATTGGTCCAAGCCATCTTGCTCTAGGGTTGAGACATCTGTTGAATGAAGAAGAAGAAGGTGATGACATCTGAGTTCTTACAGTGTTCATATAATTTCTTCATAGAAGAAACAGCATCAAGACGCACTACCTGAGCAGCTATTGTGACAGCCACAGTAACCAGTTATGACCTGTACAGCACATCATAAGGACAATGGAACAATACAAAAAAGTGCTCTTATGTCGATCTAAACCTCTTCACCTTGATCTCAATCAGAGGACGAGGCACTTGTGAGGACGTTGTGAATGACTCGGATAACCGGGCTACACTGAAATCAATCAAATGCTTTGTGTGGATGGCCAGCTGTAATTGTAGCACGTTCCTGTCAGATCGTTTCAGGAATTAAACGTGCCTGATTGCCTATTGTTTGAAGGGGTCTGTATTTATTGCTGTGTGAAGACTGCCTGTATTATGTTCAAAAAGGTTACACTATTTGTCTACAACTGATAGAGATTTTGCATTTGCATAGTATATTAAGTGAATTATTTAGTTAAAGCAGAATTGGGGCAAATATGATTAAAAAATAGTTATTTTTATAAAACGGTCACTATATCCTGACAGTAGTGCATGAGACAGGTAATCTGAAAAAAATAATGTGGCTCTGTGTCCTCCGGTGCTCCTAATGGCATCTGCAAGATTTCACAGACCGGAGGAAAACAACCAATCAGAGACGACCTGGAGTCTTGCTGTCTCCGAGCAGCTGTCAATCACTCGTGAATTCCGATCAAACTGGGCGGCGTTGATCAAATATGAATCAATATTCTGTTGCTGTAATGCCTGTTTCTCTCCTAAAATGTTCTCAGAAACATGTTGTAGTGCACTGTTTAGCTGTAAAAATGAGAACGTTTGTGACCCGGCCGCCATGTTGAGAACAGCTGAGGAAATACCAAGCACCGCCCACCAGCCGGGTCAAAAACGTTCTCATTTTACAGCTCAACAGTACACTACAAAATGTTTCTGAAAACATTTGAGGCGAGAAATAGGCATTACAGTAACAGAATATTGATTCATATTGGATCAGAGCGGCCTAGTTTAACCGTTTGATCGGAAGTCACGTGTGATTGACAGCTGCCTCGCGTTGAGTGAACAGCCAATAGGAAGGCTGTCTCTCTGAAATGACGTGTGATTGGCCAAAGTCTCCCGTCACTGGCTATATTTTTTAAAGCCTGAAGACAGAGCCATGAGGAGGTGCAGAAGTCTAGTTTTCTCTCAGAACACTTGAATTACAAAATGCTGAAAGGTTGTTATGGAATTTTTGCTCAATGATGCCAAAAATATTCGGCCTGCTGCAGGTTTAAGTGAGCTCTAAATAAGCAAAACATACATATTAAATAATTGATTTTCATTCTCAAGTCAACTGTCATAAAAAGCCTGGGGGAAACCATTTACAGTTTTTTTTTTTTTACAATTCGTAACACATATTTCTCAATACAATAATAATACAAACACTTTTTTCAAAACTCTCCACACAGTCAGCACAACAGAAGTCAATGTGGACTGACTTTTCATTGCTTTGAAAACCAAAGACATTCAATGACCACATCTTTCACAATCCATGAACTGCTTTCTCACTCAAACTCAACCACCACCAAACCTCGGTGTTTTTACACTGGATTTTGCCCCATGTTTACATACTATTGTAATAACTGTTGGATTTACATTCAAAACAAACTTACCATAAATTAGACTGCAACTTGCTACATTCTGCTACATCTACAAAGAAATAAACAAATCAAAATGCATAAACTCCTAATTGAGGCCTATTTTTATTCCTTGATGATCTCTATGAAAGACTTGTGCCAAGTGAGGGAAGGGTACATTTTGTAATTGTATGGGAGAATGTGGCGTTTCACCATCTCTTCCAGTCACAGAGTGGTTTACAGCCCATCCCAGGATGGAGTCACATTTCCTTCCACCTCACGGTGGGTTCACATAAGCCGTGCTATGTTAACCGTGGCGTGAGCCAAAGCCTGGCTGTTCATACCAGAAGCTCATTTCTCTGCGTCGGTCAACAAGCGATTCTGCTCCTCTGCTGTTTACTATAGATCTCTCTCTCTGTGTGTGTGTATGTATGTGTCTCCTCCTCTCTCGCTCTGTTTAGACACAACTGACAAATATGTGGAATAAGTAGGTAATTTAAAACCCACAGTCACGACAGCAGTGAGACTAGGCTGTTTCTCATAAATATAGTGGATGAATTTTGAAATGTGATTGTGAACCCGGGGTTACTCTCCATTCCTCAACCCCATGGAGGAATTATTTTCCTCATGAAGGTGGATAGCCACATGCTCAGATGTCCTTCTTGGGTGCATGGACAATAACTGCAGAGGATTGCCAGGGATGGATCAGACAGATTATTTCCCAGGTATATTACCCTGTGAGAGTACACAAGGTGTGATGTGGATGAGTCCAAATACAGAAGACAGGATTTACTAGCACTGTTGTATTTCCATCTATGTAGCTGTACTATATGTAGTATATATATGCATGTAGTGAATCATTTTATGTTGCAGCACTAGAATTGCTATAGTTTCATTTTTTTCCCGTGGAATTACTCTCTACAATGGCAAAAAGATAAAGCCTACTGAAGCATATTACAGCATTTCTGATTCATTTCTGTGACATTTACTGTAAGGCAGCAAATCCATGCAATAAACAAGTGCGAGTGTCTTGTTGTAGTGGAATCTGGGTTTATGCTGAATCAATCAATAAATAAATAAATAAATAAATAAATAAATAAATAAATAAATAAATAAAAGGTACGCGTTGTAATGCTACCTGTCGGTTTTTAATGTCATTGTAATGAGTTGTGTTACTGTTGGGAGACAAATGTTGTCAGTGTTCTGGTACAAGAGATGTGTATCAGGTGTTGTGGTTGCACTAGTGCATTTTGGATGTGAGATTAACTGTTGTGCTGAGCTGCATGTTGGTGAAGAGAATGGTCTGAACAATTTGGAAAAAGTGAAAGAAATGTGTCAATCAGTTGCAAAACACTATAAAGCCAACATACCAAAGATAAAATCCAATGGTGATAAAAAATATATAAACCAAGTTTCACAACTCCCAGAGCTGCAGGAATTCCTTTGACATTTACTTAAACAGCCATTAGAAAAAAAAAGAAGAAAGTAGTTTAAATACAGATGCACCATAGGAGTTTGATGGCGAGGGTGAGAATTGATTTTATCCATTGCTCGTCTGTAAAATAAGGCGCTGCGTACCAAAATACACACATCCATTTATAGGTGTGGAATCAAAGCATCGAACCACTGCACCACATGGCTGGTCAGGGTTGGTTTATTTTCACCTTTTTGTATTGTGCATTACTCTAATTCGGACAACCCTACAGTACATAGAAGTGGTGGACAGAAACGCTATACAATATAGAGTACAGCAGTCAGTACAGTAAATCAGACTATGGCCTAAAACTGGCCAGAGCTGAATCACCACTTCTTCGACACAGGCTGTATTCGAAACCGCCTACTACATACTACTGAGGAACACAGTATGCAGTATGTACTCTATACTGTGTACTGTGTTCCTCAGTAGTATGCAGTATGCGACGGTTAAAGCGATGCATTTTGCAGTATGCTGGACCAGGCTTTAGCCTTTAAACCAGCTCTTAAAGCACTGGACAAAAAAAAAAAACTCAAACCACTATTACAATATTATCGAAAAACAACCTTAGATTTAGTTGTTTATGTTATGTTTGTTTACTTTATAAGATACTGCAGGTTTAAACTATTTATTCTAACAGCTCATAGTGAAGTGAGACAAACAGGCTTATTAAGGAGGGGAGACGGGAAAAATAAAACTTTGCTTGACAAAATGTACGTTACTCAAACTGCTTTTTCAGTTACAGCAACAAAACAGTGGACTGATCTCCCTCCAGATATTAGAGGAATGTTAAAAAGGGTCATGTTGTCTCAGCAGGTTATCTCTCTGCCCCGTCTTTCCCTCGCCTCTTCCCTCGCCACTCTGCTGCTCTCTAGCCGGTCTGTGCGTGTCAGTGGCCGGCTCTCCAGCGAGCTACGCCCGCGGGCGATTGTTGAGCTTTTAAACTCCAAAAAGGCAGATAAACACATGTTCCTGTTAATATATAATGGATATCTGTGTTGTGATATTTAAACAAACTATTCGTTAATAAGGAAATAAAAGCCCCTCGTCTACAGACCGGTCTCTAGAGAGCTCAAGACAGCTCATAGCGGTCTCCGAGAGTGACTGCACGGGTGGAGAGGTAGCGACCCCGGCAGGCGCTAGCTAGCTGTCACGGCAGTTTGTGGAGCTTCTTAACTCCGACAACTGTGGAACAAATGTTCTATTTGCCATCTAATATCGTAAAACTGCCAAAATTCAAAATCTACACAGTTGATTTCTCGCCTCAAAAATTTTCAGAAGTGAATTTAGTGATGAAATAGCTACGAAAAATTTAAAAAATGAGCCGTTTTTGGTTGCTGTTGTAACCGTAGCCTGTCGCGGTCCGATGCATACTGGAGATTTTTTCCAAATCAGTACGACATCCGGGTATTTTTTTTTTGCATACTGTAGATTTTGCTTTTGTTTGCATACTGCACACTACATTTCGGCCAAATCAGTATGTACTACTAGTATAGTATGAGGTTTCAAATACAGCCACAGTCTCAACAAACACTGATCATTAGCTTCAGTATTAGAGGGCTATAGTATTGGACTGTGATGTAGTATACAAATGCTGTGATGTAGTATACAAATGTTGCTGTTGTTGTGTTCTCCTCCTGCAGCATCCTACTCATCCACTCATCCTACTCTACTTGTTCATTGAAATTACCTTTTTGAAAACTAAATCAACAGATTAAATAAAACGTATATTGTATTCTTCAGATTTTTTTGCTTCTAAGGCTGTAAATCAATTAAAAAAACACCCCTAACACTGTATCACATCCCCTGCATGATGGAGTGCGATCAACCTAATTCAATTCAGAAATTAAGTGTAAAAACCTAGAGGGAAAATGTATAGCCTTGACACGTCTATTAAGTTCCTCTTTCTGAGTCGTGACTGAGGTTAGCCTGACAGACTGCTGCACTACGAAAGCTCCCTGGCCAGCGTCACAGATGTAGTTGAAGGGTAGCTGACAAACACTGAGCATAAAATGAGGCAGAATATTAGGGAAGAGAAATGAGTTACCAAAGTCTGATCAGGTGCTACTTGGATGATGAACTGGTATGCAGGCATCACACAATGTTGCAACACCAGTCTGGTCATATCTGCGTCCTCTGTTACCGGTTCTGGGGGCATGGTGAATCCATCTTCCATGCGCTCCTCTGACATGTTCAGCAACTGCCAGGAAAAAGCACGGAAGTAAAAAACAAATCAAAATATAACCTTCTACAATCAAATACTCACCTGCTTTAGGCTTGAAAAGTGAATCCATGACAGTTACAATGAATTAAGGCAAGAAAAAAAGACACGTGACCTGAAGACACGTGACACATTTTGGTCTCCCGTCGCTGTCGCTCGATATAACCGTCGTCATATTTTCTCCATTTAGCTAGTTTGGGCTTAGCGTCACTTGACGATGTGGACTGACTCAGATATTTCTCCATGCTCGCCAGCTATCTAGCTGGCTAATAAGCTAAGCTAAGCTAAGCGGCAGGAGCTGGAACAGTTTGTTGCACCCTGAGTGAAGTGACTGATACTGTGACAGATTGACGTGATGTGTCACAATCATATCAGAGTTTCTATTCGCTCAAAGCTAACGTGGGTGGGAGTAATAGACACACTATGCTTGTTTATTGGTGCAAATGGTCCCAATCTGTAGATATGGATTTTTTAATGATACAGCACAATTTTATAATTTAAAGCAAATTATTTCACTGAGATTAATTCTGTGTTTGCTCCCACAGGTACAGGTAATGCAGGCAGGTACATTGTTAGGGGTCTAACCCCAAAGCCACTACATCCACTAAAAAACTGAGTAGAGCATTATATGTGGCCTCTGTGCCACCCATACAATGACGAGATCCCTACCTACACACTTTGTGGGTTGGTTGCAACTAAAATGTATCAAACCAACTGTCATAACTGCACAGTGGAAAAAGCAAACACTCACATCATCCACCCTCCATAGGTCGTTGCCAAAGCCGTCAGTCTGACCATAAGTGATTGCATTCTTTAGGAAATCAGTCCCACTGCCATCAACCTGAGAAATAGAAAATAATAATAATCAACATCTCAAAATAAGTGGCAGCGCCATCAGTGGAAAGCAACGGGGGACACTTGTCATTTGATAGAGTCCTGATGAATGCAGCACTTACACTGTCTGTGTCCTGCAAAACTGCGACGAGCAATCGAATGTATTCCGTCGCAGCTTTGAGTGTGTCCACTTTACTGGGCTTCCGGTCTGGTCGCATCAGTGGCACCATGCGTTTCAAGCGGGAGAACATGGTGTTCAAGTTCCTGATCTGCACAGAAAAGAAGTTCTGTGTCTTCCGATGCTCCTAATGGCATCTGCAAGATTTCACAGAGCTCGAGCCTTGCCTTCTCTGAGCAGCTGTCACCGCACCGCCCACC
The DNA here is from genome assembly GCF_043250625.1 of Sebastes fasciatus. Taxonomy (NCBI): domain Eukaryota; kingdom Metazoa; phylum Chordata; class Actinopteri; order Perciformes; family Sebastidae; genus Sebastes; species Sebastes fasciatus. The sequence continues at coordinate 4,299,717 of NC_133800.1, forward strand.
AGCCGGAGTAAACTTTCTCATTTTACAGCTAAACAGTACACTACATGTTTCTGAAAATACTTGAGGTGAGAAATAGGCATTACAGTAACAGAATGTTAATTAATATTTTCATCAGCGCTGCCTAGTTTGACCGTTTGACCGACAGCTGCCTCCGTTGAATGAACAGCCAATAGGAACGCTCTCTCTCAATGAAATGACCTATGATTGGCCAAAGTCTCCCGTAACGGATAGATATTCTAAAGCCTGAAAACAGAGCCATGAGGATATGCCGAAGTCTAGTTTTCTCTCAGAACACTTGAATTAAAATATGCTGAAAGGTTATTAGGACATTTTTGCCCAATGATGCCAAAAACATTCTACCTACTGCAGGTTTAAAGCACTTCATCCTTCATTGCTGATAGTATGAGCTATAACTGTTTTGCAAAATCCAGCACATCATGCAGAAGACATAGAAGTGTCCCTTTTTTGTCCCAAGTTGATCGTAATATATGGCGGGCAGTTTTCAATACAGCAAATCAATATGGCTCTGTACAGCACAGCAACCCCAGCAAACACACGTCTTTAGATCTTGACTTAGTCAACCTTTGAGAGTTGCATTTTCAAATGAACATAACTGAATGTTACCAGCTCTTTCAAATTATCAGTACAAATCATTACCGTCTGTCACAAGGCCTAATATTAATATTAGTACCAACTTTTGCCTTCCGGCAGGAGATATAGAGTCCCACGGTGCAGATTGAACCGTTACAAACATTCATTCTTGCCGATGTCTATTAAACTTCACAACAACTCGTAACATAAAGCCATCATGAGGACAGTGCAATATGTTAAATAGGGACAGTGCAATATGTTGCATCTGTGTAATATTGGGTTATTGTCTGTGCAGTATGGGCAAGACGGTAGACGGTGTAGTGCACTACCTGGGTGCAATACCTGCCATGGTGTGTGTGATAGTATGTGCCATTATGTATGTGGACTGTCTGTGTGTTGAAACATCTGTTTCTGTTGAACTGTTTCCCTGTCTTGTGTGGAAACGTTTAACATTCTTGTTGTTGTTGTTTTAATTTAGTGTTAGTAACTGCAGTTGGACGGCGTCCAGGAAAGATTTCCCCACGGGGACAATAAAAGTATATCTTATCTTATCTTACCTTAATATCTTCCAGACATCAAGGTAAGACATGTTTGAGAATGGAGGAAAACTGTTATATACATCATTACCATTTTATATCCATTAATTTAATTCCCAAGTTTAACTGTATTCATTAAAAAGTTTGCTTTCTCCCACTTTATGCCAAACTACTATTTACAAATTTTGAAATTTAAAAGAGTCAGGCTTACTGCCAAATAATACTGAACTCTTTAAACAAGATGTAGGCCTGGATTTGTTACCTCATGTCCAAGAGTAAATTCTGTATTCAATAATGTTGCAACCAAGCATGAAAATACACCAGAACTAACATTATCTAACTGAGTGGCCTGTTGAGACCACAATAATGAAACTTTAGCTGGATAGTAAAACTAATTGTCAAAGCTGAAATGTATCAGTGCTGTGCTACAGCTAGTTGGTATGACTGGTGTTGTTAGCTAAAGTAGCCAAGTTGGACCTCTCTGCTCACAGGAGGACCTGGACCTGCTCAGAGGAGTCACAGCCTCCTGTCAAACATATCAAACATGTATTCACACAGTGTCATTCAGAGGAACACTCACTCTCAGTCGCTCCTTGGCGTTGACCAGTTCTCTCTTCTTCACAGTTTCACTGAAGTCCTCAGAGACGCAGTACGAGCCGTCTTTTCCTCGTCTGAACTTCTCTACGTTGCTGTAAGCAGGGAGGGCTGACTCTCCCGTCAACCGCTTCAAGATATTACTCATTAGTTCCTCCTCTGGCACCTTCATCTTATCGAGTAGCAGACATTAGCCTTCACACTCTGGTGCTTCTGCTCATTTTTTTCTTTTCTATACTGTTCTCATGTAAATAGCGAAGGCAGGAGAAGAGAGAGAGAGAGAGAGAGAGAGAGAGAGAGAGAGAGAGAGCTGCGGGATCACACCTGCACTAATTAGTCCACTGAGGCAACCTGAGCAACCTGCAGGAACCTGAGCAACCTGCGGCAACCTGCGGCTACCTGCGGCAACCTGAGGCAGCCTGAGGGAACCTGAGGCAACCTGAGGCAGCCTGAGGCAACCTGAGGCAACCTGCGGCTACCTGAGGCAACCTGAGGCAGCCTGAGGCAACCTGAGACAGCCTGAGGCAACGTGAGGCTGTCCATCAGAAAGCGAGTTGAATTTAATGGTTCTACCAGTCAGCTAGTGATAGATTCATGCTACAGAGGCTTCTCCACTTCTGATATCCGCATCTCTTATGTTAAACAGATTTAATCCCTGTATTATCTGAAAAAAAAAAAAAAAAAGCCCAAACTGAAAAAAATGTGCTTCAACCCCATGGAACCCTAACCCTACTCCCGTAAACCGACGCACACATCAGTCACAATGGTTTTAAAGCTTCAGTAGGCAGAATATTTTTGGCATCATTGGGCAAAAATTCCATAATAACCATTCATCATATTGTAATTCAAGTGTTCTGAGAGATAACTAGACTTCTGCTCCTCCTCATGGCTCTGTTTTCAGGCTTTAAAAACTCTAGCCCCTGGCAGGAGACTTTGACCAATCACAGATCATCTCATTGAGAGAGCGTTCCTATTAAAGTGGCAGTAGGCAACAATATTTTGGCATAATTTGGCAAAAATTCCATAATAACCTTTCAGCATATTGTAATTCAAGTGATCTGAGAGAAAACTACACCTCTGCACCTCCTCATGGCTCTGTTTACAGGCTTTAGAAAATCTTGCCCGTGACGGCAGACTTTGACCAATCACAGGTCATTTCAGAGAGAGCGTTCCTATTGGCTGTTCCACAAAAGGAGATGCGCGTTCACGTCTGGTCTCTGCAGATAGTGAAAGCCTCGGTCAATGGCAGAACAACCTACTGGAAAGCTTGCTATTCCAGCATTGGCAGCAACTGCCTACACCTCAAAACAACCCAAAAAAAGAAAGACAGACTTTCAAAAAGACAGTCCAAAAGAGAGTCCGACAATAAGCGGAATAAAACGCGTGTCAATATCGGCGAAGCGTTTCAGCGGTGGAGAGATCTCCGGGACAGCATCGGCCTCACGTTGGACTCTGAGCTAGCCGTTCTTCTCCTAGACAGGTAAGCTACTAACTTCGTTTTCCTGTAATATCTAAATGTTTTGTACTGATTTGTTTGTAGGTAGCTTTACCGTGAAAGCAGGCGATGAGTAGCCAGGTTGAAAGTACGTTAGCCTTCTGCTAACCGTAGCCCGAGGCTTGCTGCGGCTAATTCAAGTCCATGTTTATGTTTATGTAGCTACTGTAGCTGGATCCTTGAATCACAGTCTGTCATCTCAAAGGGCTTTATAGACCCATACGTTTACTAAGAGAAAGAACGGACGGTAATTCCCATAGAATTGCCGCTATATAACGACACATCATAGTCAGTAGTACTCGACACAGTAACCTGTATGAGTAGCGTTACTCATACAGTAACGTTACTCATACAGTAGTGTTACTCATACAGTAACCTGTATGAGTAGCGTTACTCATACAGTAACGCTACTCATACAGGTTACTGTATGAGTAGCAGTAACGCTACTCATACAGTAACGTTACTCATACAGGTTACTAATTATGGTAGCATATGAGTTATATCCTGCATTCTTGGTGGTTATATTCTGGTCTCAGAGTTTGTGATGAGCAGTAATGTGATCTTATTCTCTTATTATTTCATTGTGCTTAGTATGACATCACTTGATTTGAATGCTGACCGCATCAATGTAGAGGAGTTCAACGACATTCAGAATTCCATGTAAGTTTATCTGTTTTTGAATTTCCTCTTTATATTTTGAGCATGTGCCCCTTTGTATATTGGTGCAAGATAATATTACTAAATAATTTGATCCTGTCTATAGCATTGACTGGGCAGATGACACCTTGTGCCACGCTGAAGAGACAGAGTCTGTCTCATCTTTGGAGGAGGAGGAGGAGACCAGGGAAGTCGACAGTGATGACGACAGTGATGCTGATTACATCTTCCCTTTGTGTGTCCGGTAAGTCACTGTGGTGTGTGTAATTATCTATCCATCCATTTTCTTTTTTTTTTTGTGTCACGGGAGGGGCCTATAGCTTATGTTCACATTCAGTGAGTGCAAGGAATGTGATTACATAACAGGTGTCCTACATGTCTGAAATTATGTATCCATTTCACAGTGCTTTTTTTGTGATTCATAATATTTTCCCAACAGAACTGGTGGTGCCCTCCCCTCTACGAGCATTCGCTTGGATGCACTTCCAGCCATAAGTATGGAGGACACTGTGCATGACTCTTCAGACGTCGGTCCCACTCTCACAGATGCACCTGAGATGCCAGAAAAGCTCCAGCCCCAGAGAGAAGATGAGGTCATTGGCCAGCCAGCTTCTATTGCCTATCATCTAAACTTGAAGCTGCTGGCTGAGTACCTTCTGCTGCCCATCCCCATGTGTACCGCCAAGGACCCTGTTACCAATGCAGCGTGCCAGGCCCATGGACCCTTTCAGGTGACGGTCAAATCCAGGGCCACAGCTGCCATCATTGAGTGGGTGAGTATTTATTTTACAGTATTGATATTATGTTGTCTTTTAAAATGTTTTAACAATGTAAGCAGCAAATCGTAATTGCTGCATCACAAACTGTTACAAACTGCCTTGGTGGGAATTGGGCAAGGCTGTGAAGAATCTTGTACATTGAGCTGACACCAGCCAGGAACAGCCATTTTTGGAAAATATATGTACTTCATGACTTTGGAGTGTGTGGTACTTTTTGCCCATATTATGTGTTGTATAGTGCAAAATATATGCAGCACCGCACTAAGCTTTGATATGCACAATAAAACCCATTTTGCTTTCTGTCACTCTTCTTTTTTTTCTAGACGTTTCCCTTTGGTCATATTGTGTGGCGTTCGAGTTCACAGTCCGCTCTCAAGTATGGGATGCTGATAGGGGACTTCATGTTGGCTGTCAATATCCTCCTCTCTGGAAACAACTATGCGAAAGTGGCATTACTGTTCAAATTTATGAACATGGGGATGGTGGGAAGGTCCACATTTTTCAAAATACAGGACACCTACTGTGTGGACACCATAAAACAGTTCTGGGAAGAAAAGCGAGGATTAGTTATTTCCCAGCTAAAGCCCAAAGCCAGTGTCGTGGCCCTGGGTAAGTTCTATTTTGACATAGATTTGTGGATATGATACTGACAAATACCGGTTGTTGTACAACCGGAAGTGGTCAGTATCATATCCACTAGAGTGAATCATAAAAAAAGTGTGTTCCAATTTCTGAAATTATTATTTATGTTTTTTTTTAAAAGGAGATGGTCGGATGGACAGCCCTGGATTCTGTGCACAGTACTGCACATATAGTGTGATGGAGAATGACTCTAAAGACATCATATCATCTCCATGGTGACAGTGGACAAATGTGAAACGGCGCGGAACAGTGTCATCATGGAGAAGGAAGCCTTCATCCGGACTTTTGACACACTTCGCCAGTAAATAGGAAATTTGAGCGAAATATGTACTGATGCTCATAGCCAGATAGCTGCACTCTTTAGTACGTATATAGGTTTTTAGTTTGTTATTCATTTTTAATATGTGTGTTGACTTGTGCAGGAGTCATGCAGATGTCTGTACTTACAAATGTCTTTTGTTCACTGTTCATACAGCCAAGGGCATATATAAGTCATGGGGAGTTCGCCATACCATTGACATGTGGCACGGATCGAAAAACCTTGGAAAGAAGATCCACCAGGTAATATTATGGAATGTATTTCATTTGAACTCATTGTCACTTCGTCACAAAACTTGCTTACACCAATAATTTTCTTTGATTGTTTTTGCATTTCATTCTGTGGTCAGGCGAGCCAGCAGAAGGGGTGCTCCATTTTACTCATTTGGAGCAAGGATGGTCATGTCGGAAATGTGGGACACTGAAAAGTCTGTTAAATAATAAATCACATAATATTTAATATAAGAAACACTCAAGGCTAAATGTGCATTCCCATGTTCAGTCATTTTACCATTTACAATGTTATTGCTGTTATAAAATATAGATTTATAGGTGTGGATGTTACATGAAGAATGAAACAACGTCAACAAACAATAGACTATAATAGTTTTGAAGCATTTAGGCAAATGAGAAAAACAACACATATCCTATATTGTCATATGTTATGCAAAGAAAGCATAATTAAATGCACAGCTAAATCTGATGTGAATTGCAACGGTAAAATGTTAAACCATTAAAATGTTTTCATTTCACTATACAGGGAACACATACAGTATAACCGTAACAGGCATAGGGCCTATTTGAAGCCAATACATCAAACCTTGAGGCAACACATAAAACCTGAAAAACCATTGCTTACCACACACTGTATTGTGGATAATGATTGAATAACCTGTAATGCAAAGGCTTAAAAACAACAACCTGAAGAAATTAGAAAAAAACTACCATTTTAACAGAGATGCAGCCAGCCCCAATTATTGAATATAATTTGCCTTTCACCATAAACCCTATAAATAGTCATTGTTATTGCACAAACCATGCTGTTCCACTCTAATCTATGAGAGGACATTTGAGAAGCCATGTGATTTTGACCTCATAACACCACAGCTTGTGTTAACCAATAGTTTAATTGACTTGTATTTGTTTGTTTCTACACCCACTGGAGCTTAGGTGTCTCACATTTCGGCAACTCACCACTATTTGTTGCCTACAGCCTTGATTTCATCCTCTGATATTTTTTTATTAAATGGGTTTGGTATTGAACTTTGTATTGGTGTTTGGACAACTTGTGCTTGTTTAAACTCATGCTTATTGTTTCAGAGCATCCATGTCTTAAGGAGTTAGCCTAAACCTTCATTCAAATATTTATTTTGGTTACTATGGCCAGTATGGCCCATCCAACATGACTGGTTTCTAATAAGTTTTGTATGTATCTTGGTCAAATGAAGAAAAAAAAATCAAACGGATCCGTATCAAGATTGTTTATGTTATGTTTGTACTATATTGTTATTTTATTTGTAAAATATATATTAATCATAACAGCTTTGTTACAGGGAACATTTTCAGAAACTGATTGCTGGAGGTTGAGACTGTCCACTCCAGAAAAACATTGCAATTAGTTGTTGCATTTGACTTTGACAACAGAGGGATCCTGTCTCCTCTTCTACCATAACTCTCAGTTGGTTTTTAATCATGATCGTTCCCTAACGTTAAAGGTGCCAAATGCGAGATTGGGAGCATTTCTATTGCCTTTGCGCGGCTCTCAACATGGCGACAGCTGAGCCGGTGGCTCTTAGCTAACGGTGCTAACAGCGCTAACAGTGAAAACAACGGCAAAACTGCTGAAAGAGCTAACAGTGTTAACCTGAGGGGCGATCAAACGGTGGGTGCTACGCCTCCGATACAGCACTGTCGGTTGGGACGGTGTTATCGGCTGAAACCGCTGAATGAGAGCAGTGCAGAGCGGCGGCTCTGAGCTAGCCAGAGGGGCACTATCACGTGCACGAACATGCACTAAAAGGCACGCACGGCCGGCTATGAACACCTCTAACCAATTACTTTGAATTGCCTAAACATAACTATACCCATACCATTGCTAGCTAATGAGAAAACTCCCATAGGTCATTTATGCAACAAACCACATATTTTGATATGAGGTCTTCGGTGGCTGGATTTCATCTGTTCAGTAGTAGTGACTCATATTTTTACATTCACATTGAATTGTTTATCCTTGACATTTTCAACATGTATTGTATTGTATTGTATGTATGGTATGTCATTTTCAAAGAATCCTCATCTTTGCTGCAGTATGAATGTGCAGGTACAAATTTCAGCTTTATGTACAAATCCAAGAACACGTTTCTAAATGAGGCCTCAAAGCAGTGGGAGCTGGATGCATACCACTGAGACCCCTTTTAGCTATTCACCTTTCCCTGTTCCATTTGCAAAGAATCCCCAGGGTTTCACTGCTGAGCATCTTTTCCTTCTAGCTCACTCAATCACTTTGAATCAACATAGCCTAATTTGAGTTGCACAACCATTGCACACCAGATGGTATAACTCAAGAAACTCCAGAAGGTATAGTGCTCTGGGGCATTACTGCATTGTTCAGCCAAAGCAAATCTGAAGCTGAAAACCCAGAAATTACCCATTGCATTATGTCATTCTGCCCCCCAAAACTATGAAGGACAGAACCTGCCAAAATCAAAAAATAAATGAATAAATAAATAAATGACTCATTAAATAGATAAATATGTCATTAAATGTAGCTGAAATAATATTATTAATAAATATAGCAATTAATTAATTGATCAAATGTGACGTTAATTGATATTTCTTTTTTAATTTAATTATTTCTTTCTTTATTTGATTATCTTTGTATTAATTTCATTTCCTTATTTATTTACTCTTCTGTATAATTTATTTTTTATTTATTTTTACATTTATTTATTTTTGCATTTATTTTGTATTTATTTTGTATTTATTTATTTTTACATTTATTTTTTGTTCATTTTACATTATTTTTAAATGTATTTTCCCTTTGCATTTCACCCCTTTTCCCCAAACTTATTTATTCCTGTATTCTTTTCTTCATACGTTTTTTTTTTACACATTTCTTTTCACATTTCTTTATGCCTTTCTGCCTCATTATACAAGCGTGGGGGCTGTTACTAAAAAAGAAAAGAAAAGAAAAATGCAAAAATAAATAAATTAATTACAAAAATTATTAAAAAATAAATACATAGATAAAAACACAGGAAAATTAAACAGTAGAGTTAATAAATAAGATAATTTATACAAAGATAAATAAAGAAGCAAATTAAAACATGTCACATTTGATCAATTAATTAATGGCTACATTTCTTCTTAATATTATTATTTATGTATTTATTGAGTCATTTATTTATATTTTTTTATTTTGGCAGGTTCCGTCCATACAAAACAATCTGGGTTTCATCGCTCACAGATGTTGGTTTTATTAAATCTGCTCTTTAATAACAAGAACAGGCGTCTACAGCCACGCTGGCAGCTCTGTGAGGCTGTACCTAGGCACAGTGGTGCTTCGAGCTAAACGCTTATGTCAGCATGCTAATTTGATCCATGACAAGGCTGACATGCTGTTGCTATGCAGTTATATGTTTACCACATTTACAAAGCATCTTGGCATTCTAACATTTGCTAATTAGCACTAATAAACACAAAGGACAGCTGAGGCTGATGTCATTAGTTCTGCAGATATTTGGTCATAAACCAAAGCATTGCACATTTTGACCTGATCGCTAGAGGAAATATCACGATATCACAAAAGTTATTACAATTCATCCTGAGGGGATGAACCAAGCCAAAGAACGTATATTGATAAGAAGTGAAAGTCAATTGTTAGTTTTATTGCAACATCAGCGCTGACCAGCAGAGCTACCCCTCTGCCATTTTGGACTGAAAGCGACAACCGGACTCCAGTAAAACGTCCGCCTAAAAAGTGCTGTACAAAAGTAAAACAAAATCATTTCTATTCTGTTGTCATATACTGTATATATATATTAAAGATCATTTTTGGTCTTTTTTTATGCCTTTAATGATAGTGACAGTGACAGTTATGAAAGGGGGAAAGAGAGGGGATGACATGCAGCAAAGGGCCACAGGTCAGATTCAAACCCTGGGCGCCCGCTCTATCGGGTATAGGGGCACCCCCTATCGTCATATATTTAATGTCTCTACCAATATGGCCTGTGTTGAACAATAAAAATAATATAAATATGCATACTATTATAACTATTTACTTACTTATTGATTTTTCAAACTTTTTTGACCAACCGCTTCCCAGAGGAGCATAAAGTGAGCGATAGACACAAATGGAAGTTAGAAAAATCCAGCACACAGATTTTGAGAGCAATCTCAACGTTTTTCATGTCAAGGATCCAAAATGGAGTCCAATAGACCACAGACCATGGATGTATAAGAGGTTGTGTCCTGTGCTTTTGCCCTGCGTGTTAGTAAATAACCTACAACTCCATTAAATTCTGTTAATGTCATTCTACTAGCACTACTAGCTACTGGCCGATAGCCGGTTGTTTGGGAACAGAGACGTTAATAATACATCCACGAAGGGTACAGGCTGACAGCATACAGCCCATGGGTGTATTATAACATAATAAAAGTAATGAATTACAGCCAATATATCCATTATTACAGCAACATACAGCTAGCAGGAAGCTGGCAGAACCGGATATATCATGCGTGCAGGGCGGTGCAGTCCCGTTGGTCTGATGCATGTTCATTACGCTGAGGAAAATAACTCTGGATTCAGCTGTTAGGTTATTTTAATGATTTAAATGAGGGCTATACAAGTGTTGTACTGGGACGTTGATTTGCCTATAAAAAAAATGATCCTCTGATTTACAGACGTCTCTTTATACATCCATGGCCACAGACTCATTGGCTTTTCCAGTCCAAAATGGTAGCAGCGCTACCGCTGCATCATCTAGTGGCTCTTGTCAAAAGAGCACCGGAGTTTTGCCTCTTTGCTTCTATACTCTTTGACCACATGTCAAAGAAATTCATCCAATCGTTGTTGAAACAAAAATCAATAATGTGGTATCGTGCACGGTGGAGGAAAAGTCCTTAGGATACCATCCTCTGGGAACCATGCATGTCTGTTCCAAATTTCAGTAGTTATTAAGATATTTAACTAAAAGCCAAAACATGTCAACCCCATTGTGGCACTATCTATGCAGGAAAAGTCTCAATCTCTAAGGACCATGAATGTCTGTACAAAATGTTGTGGCAATCCATCAAATAGTTGAGAGATTTCAATCTGGACCAAGGCGGTGGACCGACCGACAGCCATTGCAAGGCCTCAGAGAAATTCATCATAAAAGTTCTTGTTTTCCTGTGGTTACCATGATGCCAGCTTCTGTTCAATTATGCTATTAAGTACTAATTCCCCAAGAGTATATTTCCCTGTTTCACTACACCTTCAGTGTCTGTCTGCCTTCCTCTGTCTGCCATCTTTTGTGCTGATGCATCCATCAGAGTAAACAACCGGAGCAGATGGTCACAAGGATCAATGCCTTTAATGTGCACTGCATGCTCGTTGATTAAACAGATGTGTACTTTTCAAGAAGGCTCACGGTTCTCGCAGTATGTGGATGAATCACGTTAAGTCTTCTGTTCTTTCAGCTCATGGGCTCTGTTTGACTTTATTTGCTGTAAACATCAACCACACGCATGTTCCCTTACTTAGTTCTTACAGTTCTCTGTGCTGTTTTTACCTCACCTGTAACTTAAAAAATATATACAGCTCTGGAAAAATTAAGAGACCACTTCAAAATTATCAGTTTCTCTGGTTTCACTATTTATTGGTATGTGTTTGAGTAAAATGAACATTGTTGTTTTATTCTATAAACTACTGACAACATTTCTCCCAAATTTCAAATAAAAATATTGTCATTTAGAGCATTTATTTGCAGAAAATGACAACTGGTCAAAATAACAAAAAAGACGCAGTGTTTTCAGATCTGGAATAATGCAAAGAAAACAAGTTCATATTCATTTTTAAACAACACAATACTAATGTTTTATCTTATGAAGAGTTCAGAAATCAATATTTTGGTGGAATAACCTTGATTTACAATCACAGCTTTCATGCGTCTTGGCATGCTCTCCACCAGTCTTTCACATGGCTGTTGGGTGACTTTATGCCACTCCTCAGCTGGGCTTTGTTTGAGGGCTTGTGACCATCCATCTTCCTCTTGATCACATTCCAGAGGTTTTCAATGGGATTCAGGTCTGGAGATTGGGCTGGCCATGACAGGGTCCTGATCTGGTGGTCCTTCATCCACACCTTCACTGACCTGGCTGTGTGGCATGGAGCATTGTCCTGCTGGAAAAAACACTCCTCAGAGTTGGGGAACATTGTCAGAGCAGAAGGAAGCAAGTTTTGTTCCAGGACAACTTTGTGAAGGACGCATGAATCAAGCCAAAGTACAAAGACAAATCTGCCTGATTCCAGCCTTGCTGAAGCACCCCTAGATCATCACCAACTTTCACAGTAGGTGCGAGACACTGAGGCTTGTAGGCCTCTCCAGGTCTCCGTCTAACCATTAGACGACCAGGTATTGGGCAAAGCTGAAAATTGGACTCATTGGACTAAATTAGCATAAAGCGACATGTCAGATAAAAAAAAACTGTACTTCTTTGACTTGTATCTCCTCCTACAGCTTCTATGTTACCTTGGTGATACGTCAAACTGTGCAGAATTCTGTGAAGACGGAAGCTGTGACCTTTTAATTGCAAACTTTTATACTTTCTGAGCTATTACAATTTGAAAACAATCTCATAGACGTCCTTTGTATAGGTCAATTAGTTGTTTACCTCTATATAGATATACTCACAGTGGCAATCATGCCACTCAGCATGAGAGCTTACAGCACTCCCATACTTTGTCCTCACTAAATGCTTCTCCATTCTATTCATTTCCTATGTCTTTCACACCCACAGGGGACATTTAGGAAATATATTAGACATTCTCATTATCAGAGTGATTGGAAGAAATAGAGGATGAAAAAATATAATAACTAGCACATTATTTGTCTGAATAAGTTTATGTATTTTGAAATTTTCATGAAATTAAGTACAAAATACATTTGTATTTTTTGTTAATTTTTGTGTGACATTTTGCTGATTTTTTTCTAAACGTTTAATTTGTATATGTTTTTTTTATCTTTGCAATTTACATTAAGCCTTTGTGTAATTTGTTGCTCTGATTGATTTTTTAATTGTCTTTAAATGTTTTTACACTTTCAATAAACTAACATAGACAACTATTGACTCTGCCACTCTAAACAATACAAATCCAATCAAATTTACATCTTAAAATTCATTATCAGTTAAATAATTCATTATAGTCTATGGATATTGTTTTTATCTCAGGCATTGTATACATTGCAAACTTTATTCAGCTTCCAAAATGCGCTGCATTGTACGGATGCACCAATACTGACATTGGATATCGGGCCGGTACTGACTCGAATAGCTGTATCGGGTATCGGTGACAATGGGGCTGATCAAAAAAAGGGAGGATTTCAAAACCAAAGTGGGGTTTTCTGGGGGTAAAATAATAAGTACACTGCAACATTTTTACGTTAAGTAGACCCACTTTTAATTCTCAGGAAAGAATACAGAATAATTTGTCCCTCTGGTGTGAACTTGTTTGAATCTCTGGTATAAACTAATAGGCTATTCATCAGTTTTTATTTCATTCATTATTTTTTGTACCTGCTTGAGTATTTCTTTCTCTTAGTACCCTCAATTTTTCTTTCCATCACTCACTCACTGAAGGCCCTTATGTGCCAATGTTGTGTCGCAAGCAGCTCTCTTCCGCCAGGAAAAGTCATTATGGTGAAACTGTATTGTTTTCCAGGTGGAAACAGTAGGGCTTATACACGTTGTACAGTGCCAGCAACATGTTGAGATAACAAAAAGGAAAAACAAGGTGTGAAATATTGCCATAACCAGGAGAGGGCAATGAAAAACGTGAGTCTCTCAGGAAAATCGTGAGGGTTGGCAAGTATGACCTGACTACAAAGTGCGGTGTCTCTCTCAAACACCGTTTACAGTTTGTGATCTCTCTGATTAATATTCGCATCAGAAACATTTATATTATAATATTTCTCTGCACAAGCGGGGCGGTTTCATTGAAAGGAAAAGGTCATATGACATTACCTTTGTCCTGAGCAGCCGATAAAGGGCCTTGGAAAAGCCTGTCATAGCTGGCACCACAACCAGGGCCCTGTTTCAGAAAGCGGGATTAGTGAAAACTCTGACTTTGTTAAACCTGAGATGAGGGAAACTCTGGATTTTCTGTTCCAGGAAGAGAGGTAACCTGCTCGCTGGCAGGTTTTCTTTATCAATCAACCTGAGGTCCTCTCTGTCTCCTCCCCACAGAGCCAGACACGCTGTTTCCTCATTGATTCAGTCTGCATCAAAGCATATCGAAGGTTAACTGTACGGCAGAATCAAAATCCCAGTTGGATATTAGTTTGTAACTATCTAAAGTTACCGCTTTTTATGTGCTGTCATTTGTTTGAACAGCATTTTTTGCCCTCATGTTCAAATATTACATAGCATCAAGTGACTCAGCTCAGAATAAAACCTCTGCATGTCCTTCTTTGACTCAGAGCAGTTCCACTAAAATGTTCATTGCACATGATGTGTAATCTCAGTTTAAATTGTGAAAATCGGTACAAAGCTTTAGACACGTAGGATCAATGAATTAATTATCTCTCATGGTGTGATTGGTCGCACTGATGGAACATGATTCCTATAATATTAGAGATTATATTCGAATATTTCTGAGTGGGCAGGATCGTGGTTCAGCTGCAGAATGGAGTGAGAAAGTGAGCTTTTAAATAGACTGCATATAGTCTGAATGTGTTTTAACAGCATTTCAGTGATTCAATTTACAACATTTGTTGAAATAGCTGAAATAAAACCTCTGAATGCCATTGAGCCAAGATCCAAATAGATGTCTACAATTTAAGATCTACTAATTTTAGTCTTTCAAGTGCAAATCACCAAACACATTATTACTGGATCAGATTGTGAGCTTACAATCATGTCTCTATGTCTATATATTCTTTTAGTTTTCATCTTCAGTTCTGCTGTAGCTCCTGTGTTTTGACCCCCATCAGATTAAAGCTGAATATTTAAAATGTAATGCAGGCTACAGCCTAATAAAGTCAGATCCACCACTTTATCATCCGTTAAGGAAATGTCAGTCTGCCCGTTGGGCCGCAGTTTGCCATGTTATGATTTGAGCGTATATCAAAAACTTTTGACATTTGGAGATTTCTGCAAGAACTGCATTTTTCAGCGATTGGATGGGGAGCACTTCTGTTGTTTAACTGCTCTGAAACCCCCTTATTGGCAATTTAGCTAGGAAAGTCATCCATCCTCTGAATGCTCTAGGTCTCTAGTTTGTGGCTGTAAAGTGTCATGAGGCTGTGATTATCCTAGAGGTCACCACAGGTCATTTTATACAGTGAGGTCAAGTTTTAAAAAATGGTCTCACTACAATGAAATGGCTACTATGGGGACTAACTGTGATTATCATAAAGTGGGCATGTCTGTAAAGGGGAGACTCGTGGGTACAAAGAGAACCCATTTTCATTCACATATCTTGAGGTCAGAGGTCAAGGTCAGTTTTTCCTCGTCAAAATGTAGCCTAACCTTGTAGCGTTATTTAGCCTCCTTCCCAACCAGCTAGCATGACATGGTTGTGAGGCTACCAATGGATTTTTAATGTTTTCTTTCTTTTCATATGAAATCTCTACCTTCACTCTAGCTCTAAAACTGAACCTGCTATAGCTTCTGAAAGACAGTAAAGTCGGTTGGGATCGCCTGCGATGCCGCAGGTCTCGGAGGGTTAATTGCGATTTAAATGTTTGAATCGATTAACAGCCCTAGTTTAAAGACACAGTACAACTGATTACAAATGAGAGCTCACATGAGAGATTTTCACTTTATCATTTGCACAAGAGAAGAAAGTGAAAGTAACAAGATGCTTTTAAGTTTGATGCCCTGCCTGTAGAAGCCTATCTTTCCATTTGATGAATGCATTTCAATCAGATACCCTCTGGTCACATACCAGCTCCATTTCTTTTAAGCTACTGCCACCCCTTATGACAAACATAACTTAAGGCTATAAATAGTTCTTCATCTGATACCTGGATCACTGGTTGCACTTTCAAGTTCACATGAGTTTCTGCTTAACCTGTTCCTTAAGCAATGATTGAAGCTTTGGTCACAAGCTCCCACAGGTTCCATCCATGACCACATTTTTTAAATATAATCCCCTATATCAGGGGGAATGTGAGGCCTGTACGGTACTGATACTGACCTAAAGTATACAGCACAGAAACATACATACAGTGACATTTTATATGTATTTCAAGGGAAAAGTATTTTTCAACCTGGACCCTATATTTTCCCATGTTTTTGTGTCTATAAGTGACTAATGGAGACAGCTTTTTCTGAAATTGGTCCAGTGTTGAGGGAGAACGCTGCAACCGCCAGCCGCTAAACAGCAAGGTAATTATTTGCAGCAACCATGGCGACGTCACCGTCTACGTCCAGTAAAAGTGCTTGTTTTTGCCGCTGTGTTTGATCTTGTTCTGCATTGCTTGTAATGGTTCAGCTATAAAGAAGATCCCCAGGTTGAGATTAGTGTAATTATGATTATTACTACCGAACAGAAAGCATTTCCAAAAACTAAACCTGACTGTAAGAGCCATTTATTATTAATTGTTTGCCTTTGTGTTTATTTGGTGTAATACATTTTTTGTACACCGGGTGGCAGTCACCTATAATGAGACTGCATTTTTTACGGGAAGGGTAATGCAGCCAGGTGTGTTGCATGTTAGGTGTGGCATACCGTTTTTGACCGTGGCCATGGTGTCAGCAGGTAGCATAGCGGTGACTTCAATTGGTTAAGCTACCTTACTGTGTCGTTGCTTATGTTACCTGGATGAAATAAACTTTCCCCATCCATTATCTGTAACCGCTTATCCTATCCATGGTTCGGGGGGGTGGAGCCGATCCCAGCTGATATTGGGTGAAGGCGGGGTACATCCTGGACAGGTTGCCAGACTATCACAGGGCTGACACGTAGAGACAGACAACCATTCACGCTCACATTCACACCTACGGGACATTCAGAGTCAACAATTAACTTTGTAAGCCATAAAATTAAGAGGAAGGGACAGAGCAGACTGTACTTCCTGAGGAGACTTCGGTCATTTGACGTGTGTACCAGGCTGCTACGCGTGTTTTATGAGTCTGGTGGCCAGTGTACTCTTTTTTTGCAGTTGTGTGTTGGGGAGGCGGCATTAAGGCTGGTGATGCAAACAGACTCAACAAACTGGTCAGGAAGACGGGCTCTGTTTTAGGAGTGCACCTTGACAGCCTGGAGGAGGTGGCTGAGGGGAGGATGAGGTCTAAGATCAAGAACATACTGTTTGTCCTCTATGAGGAGATGAATGGGTTAAGAAGCTCCTTCAGCAACCCACTCATCCTTCTGAGGTCTTCTTTTCGCGAACAGCCATCCGGCTGTACAATACCAACTGACGTGATCAATGACCTCAGTCTCGGCCAACTCGGTGGTCTCTGACACCGTCTGTTTTTGTATTCTTTTTGTTTTTCTTGTTCATGTGGATATAATGTTTGCACTACTGCTACTGTTCATTCTGTTTTGCAATTTGCTGATGCATACCAGTGCACATAACTTATAATGCACATATTTATTTATTTTTTATAACATTTAACTTTTACTAGTGTTCTTATCGTTTGGGTATTTTTACTCATATTTATTGTATGCCCTGTCTTATTTCATGCTCTTATTTCTATTTCTGTTAGAATCTGTGCTGCTGTGCAACTGCAATTTCCCCACGGGGATAGATAAAGTGCTATCCTATCCTATCCTATCCAATCCTATCCTATCCTATCCTATCCTATCCTATCCTATCCTATCCTATCCTATCCTATCCTATCCTATCCAATCCAATCCTATCCTATCCTATCCTATCCTATCCTATCTTATCCTATCCCTAAGAGGCCAACAGCAAAGGTAAACATCTGGACATTGTTGGTTTGTGCGTTACCCAGCCGATGCCTACGCCGCATTTCAGATAAATTCCCCCGACATAGCAGCACCACAGTGACTTATTGAAAGCCACTACACTGACAATAACTTAAAAGATAACTTTGGTATTTTTCAACCTGGACCCTATTTTTCCATGTTTTTGTGTCTAAGTGTGGGGACAACACGTTTTGAAATTGGTCCAGTATTGAGGGAGATCGCTGCAGATGTCAGTAGCTAAACAAGCTGTGATGTAACATTTGGGGCAACCTGGCATCGTCAGTTTACGTCCACTAAAAGTGCTTGTTATTGCCACTGACATGCTCAGATTGTTATTATAGTTACTGACAAAATTATGGAAAGGACCCTACAGAGAAATGAGATGTATATATATATACATATATATATATATGTATATATATATACATATATATATGTATATATATATACATATATATATATATATATATATATATATACATATATATATATATATATATATGTACATATATATATACATATATGTACATATATATATATATATATATATATATATATATATATATATACATATATATATATATATATACATATATATGTATATATTATTACCAATGAATTTACATGTAAGTGGCATTTTATGTTGCAGCTGGTCAAGGTGGAGCTAATTTTAATTACTGTTTGGTAGTTTAACATACAGTAAAATGCATCATATTTCATAACGTGATTATAATTTTAGTATGAAAAGTCGTAATCTGCAAAGTACTTTGAAATGCAGCTGAATGTTGTATTTGTTGCAAGGCTCAACAAGGTAGTTCTATTATTTTGTCCACCCACACCACATCCATGGACAATATTTTGGTCGTGGTTAGAAGGTAACATGCAAATTGCAAAACTCTCGCGAGATGGTTATGGTAAAACATTGACCCCATTGACCTCAAATGGTTACGGTTAAGATAGGAATCAAATCTCGCGAGATTTTACAATTTGCGGGTTACCTTCTAGACATGACTATTTTAGCAGGAAAAAAAGAGCTCACGCCACGCCTTCTCTGCAGCCAATCAGCGCCATCAAATCAGGATGACGTCAACGAACTACTACTAACTTCAGGAAGCTGGAAGTTACCCACCGACCTACTGCGTGTTTGACTAACTTTACAGGTTGAATTCACCAGTTTTTAGACCAGAAACCGAGCGGCGGGTGAAACTATTATTGTTTTTGTATTTATTATTTAAATAAGTTTGTCTTTGTAGATCGTCTAAAGCAGGAGGACGAGCAGGACTCAGCGTCGCCACACATCACATCACTCAGTCAAGATGTTAGCCTCCAGTCTGCTGGCTAACTACGGTACCGAGCACCATGATGACACCGCGCTTAAAGTGAGTACTGGTGTAACACACTCAGCTGGGTTGTTTCAGGGACGTCTGGACGTGTTGCTCTACTGTGAGTTAAGTTACTTTGAGAGTGAACACGGGTCCAGCAGGGAGCCCGACTCCTCCTAGCATGTAACCTTATAAACTCAGTGATGGCTCCTCCGTCACTTCATGCTCAAACTAAATATCCCACCTGATCGACCTGTAACATCACAACATCAGCTGGGAGCTCGGACCAGATGTGCAGTGCAATAAGGGATTGGACAGCACTGTGTGACCTGTCACCATTATGAGGCAGTGCTGTACTTACTGTACGTAGTTCATTACATCTGGTGTTTAATACATTCAGTGGATCTGAAGTCACTGCGTTTATATGTTTCTAGCTATATACTGTATCTATGAAAACTTTAAGAAAAAATATGCAAATATTAGAAAATAAAAATACACAAAAACACTGGATAACAGAAGAAAATAAACATAAGATATAAAATATATATATATTAAATGTTTCGATATAAAACATTGGGTTTTATATAGTAACTAAGACTATCAATCGAAAAAATGCGATTAATCACATGATTGTCCATAGTTAATCACGATTAATCGCAAATTAAGCACACATTTTTTATCTGTTCAAAATGTACCTTAAAGGGAGATTTGTCAAGTATTTAATACTCTTATCAACATGGGAGTGGGCAAATATGCTGCTTTATACAAATATATGTATAGATTTATTATTGGAAATCAATTAACAACACAAAACAATGACAAATATTGTCCAGAAACCCTCACAGGTACTGCATTTAGCATAGAAAATATGCTAAAATCATAATATGGCAAACTGCAGCCCAACAGGCAACAACAGCTGTCAGTGTGTCAGTGTGCTGACTTGACTATGACTTGCCCCAAACTGCATGTGATTATCATAAAGTGGGCATATCTGTAAAGGGGAGACTCGTGGGTACCCATAGAACCCATTTTCATTCACATATCTGGAGGTCAGAGGTCAAGGGACCCCTTTGAAAATGGCCGTGTCAGTTTTTCCTCTCCAAAATTTAGTGTACGTTTGGAGCGTTATTTTTTTCCAGGGCTTGAACTAACAAGATCCAGCAAAGTTAGAATTCAGACTTTAAAATTCATGTAGTGGATGGCAAATCTTAATATATATCCTATTCTATAATTATATCCTTTTGTCTGGGATATGTTTAGCTCCAAGAAAGGTCCGTCGTTCCATGTGACAAACTCATCAATGACTGAACTCATTTTCGTGTAGCAGACTCAGCAGAAACTTCAATATAGTCCTGTTTTCATGCTTACTATGGCACATGGGTGAGAGAACACAGCCCTGGGGTGAGCCAGTCGAAGAACATAATGAATCTGATAAATTGACGTTCACTTTCACCCAAGAAAAATCAATAAATAGCAATGTATCATGGGTTTATTCCCCGAGGTGTTTAAACAAAAAGGTTAAGTTGGATGATTGTATTATCCTCAACTCCTCTATGTGCCCTATAGGCAAATTGTATAGGGTCGAGTGCATGCTCGGTTCCCCTTACTCAGCTCTGTCTTCACAAACTTTTCAAAGATTTTCATTACGAGAGAAGTGTGGGCGACCGGCCTTCAGTCGTTAAAAGCTTTGGTGCTGCTGGCTTTAGGAACAGGGATGATCTGAGCCTGCTTCCACAGGTTAGGTACACGTTGTAGGCTCAGAGACATGTTGAAAATATCATAAAAGATAGAACTTAACTGACTTGCACAAGACTTCAGCAATTGGCCACAGATGTTGTCAGGACCAGGGCTCTTGTTTATGTTTAGAGAAAGGAAGTCCATTTCAACCTCTCTCTGCTCCAGGACGAAATGCTGGTTGTCTTTAAGTTTACATAAAGCAAAGAGACGAAACTGTGGTGTTTTTTGACAATAGCGCTGCTGCCATTTTGGACTGAAAACGCCAAAGACTCTCTGGCCATGGACATATAAAGAGATATCTGTAAATCAGAGGATAATTTTTTTAGGTAAATCAGCTTTCCAATAGGAACACTTAAATAGCCCTCATTTAAATCGTTATGTCCTAAAAGTTGTAAATTCACTAATGGCTGAATCGGAGTTATTTTCCTTGTTGTAATGAACGTGCATCAGATTCACAGGACTGCACCGCCCGGTACGCTCATATGACATATCCGGTTCTGTCGGCTTCCTGCTAGCTGTATACGGCTGTAATAATGGTCTTTGGTCTATTGTACTTACATTTTAGAGATCCTTGACATGAAAAAGTTTGAGATTGTTCCCAAAATCTGTGTGCTGGATTTTTCTAACTTCCATTTATGTCCATTGCTCACTTTATGCTCCTCCGGGAAGCGACCGAGCAAAAAAGTTCAATAAATAAGTAAGTAAGTAAGTAAATAATTATACTAGTATGCATATTTATAATATTTTTATTGTTCCAACACAGGCCATTTCGGTTGAGACATTAAATATATGACAATAGAATAGAAATAATATTGTTTTACTTTTGAACGGCACTTTGTAGGCGGATGTTTTATTGCCGTCCGGTAGTCGCTTTCAGTCCAAAGTGGAAGCGTAGTTCTGCTGGTTGGCGCTGATGTTTTCAATGGAATGACCAATTGACTTTCACTTCTTGGCAATAAACGTTCTTTGGTTTACATCTGAGTCCCTCAACTTCATCTCTAAAATCAAACTGATTCAAATCTCAGGTAGAATTTATTAAGATCGTTGGCAAACTCACTGTCTGACCTGAAGCCATCCATAATAATGTTGGTTCTGTTATAACAGAAAGTTTATGAGCAGGCCGCCATGTTGTTTCCTGTTTGAAACGGCAAGCAGAAAACCAGGGACCAATCGGGTGCATTCCACGAGGGGGTACGTCACCGCTTGAACGGCCAGTTGAGTGGAGCAGTGCGTCCCCTAGTGTCCTCGCCGGACCTGGTGGACATTTACCGCTGGATTTAACATTATAGACATGACCACTGACTATTTGTGTGTCCACAAATTAACAGACTGACCATACAAGGTCCAGCCATATAGTCTGTTTTGACCGAGTCTTTTTCATAACTTTATGTCTAGTTTTTAAATGTATGGTTGTATAAAAAAATATTTGACTGTAAAATGAGTTTATTTGGTTGATGTTTTGATTCCGAAAATAGTGAAAATGTAGGCTTCTCCAAAGAGGACAGCATCTGCCTTATCACATGTAGTTCTGGAAAAAATAATCAGAATGTCACCAAATTTGGACTGGGTGTTTGCAGACAGTCATTGCATACAATAAAGCATCATCAATACTTTTGTCCATTTTTTAAATGCATACACAAACACATTTGAATTATAGGCGGAAATTGAATAGGAAATAAAAAATCCAAGAGGTATGTGTTTGTCTGTCATTAAGGAGACCTATCACCAAAAAAGTACATGTACTGAAGACCGTTATCTTATCGTAAAAAGTAGGTTATTTGACTCTTCACCCTCTGTCACAACCCCCTAACAGGTAACTAATGCAGCCAGCACTTAAAACACACAAATACAAAGGGTTATGTAAATATGGGCAGAGAATGACACAAACCATAGATGAAGACAAAAACTACATACATTTAATGCAAACAGGTTGAATATACATTTCCTTATTATATTAAATGCACTTTTTCTATATTTTAATGTATGTTTGAATGTTTTTTTATATTTTCTTTGAATGATTTAACTGAAAATGTTGGCTCATTGAATTGGAAGAATCATAGATGAATCATAAATTGGATCCTAAATGAATAATCACTTATATACAGTATAGATATACAATGTGACCCAACATTATAAGTTCCATTCTCCACCTACGCTGTCATCCATAATTCTGTTAGGGCACTCTAGAAAGTCACAGGCACAGGATCCAATGCGATCTTGCACTTCTTGTAGTGCTGCTACCTTTTCATACATCACTGGTTCCATGACTCCTTCCGTCAACCTCCAACCTTTCCCCACAGGACTCCAAAGCACTGTTCTTTGTGATGGCTGTGACACCAAACAGCAGTTTGGTACATGGCTCTTAGTACATGCTGCAGGCATGTCTGAGGTGGAAGCCAGTACATACTGTACCTCAACTTATCCTGACTGGTACACTGTTCTTTGTGATGGCTGTGACACCAAACAGCAGTTTGGTACATGGCTCTTAGTACATGCTGCAGGCATGTCTGAGGTGGATGCCAGTACATACTGTACCTCAACTTATCCTGACTGGTACACTGATACTCTTCTTGTTCTTCTTCTGGCCGTACAAAATGAGCGCTTAACGTTGGCCACAGGCGATGACTCCTCAAGATGTGTTCTCAAACCATAGTGACTTCGGCCTTTCAGCTCCTCCAAGTGCTTCTGTAGTTTTGTGAAAGCAGTTGTTTTTCCTATTTTGAAAAAGCTGCTTGTTGGATCAGCCTGTCAGCGCATGACACACATTTGGATCAAACCCGATCCAAACACGCTGCAACTTGCTTGATACGAGAGCAACACAAGAACGTCAGTGTCATTGCACTTGACGATGACTCTTGTGTATGTCTCGGCGAGGTGGATGGCATGTAGCTTTATCCTTGTGTTGGTTTCTTCTGCATCTTCAAAACCTCTGGCCAAGATGATCGTCTGTTCCTCAGGGAGTCTACGTGGACCAGAACTGGTTATGTAATTGCAAACAAAAGCAGAAAGCATACCCTTGTTGCCACTGCTTGTCAAGTACCTCCTGTAATTTGGCACTTTAAGTGTGCCCTTAGATCACATGTGTTGGTTCCTACATCTCCAACTGCTCCTCGTCTTTATCTTTCTTGTTGTGTGATGGAGTTTAGGTGGTCATATCGATCAAATACCACGGCAGTACAATTGATTTTTTTCCCTCTCCCAATAGCAGTGACAAGATTCTTTTGAGAATGTGTTTGAAACCCTGATTCATTCAGACTCTGAAGTAATGCTATCTATGTCCTTGAGATCATGCATTATGTATGAATAGCCTCCACTTCAGCATTAGGCTTGGCTACAAGTTGGTTAGAGCTGTGCAGGGGAGCGCTAACGCTAACAGTAATAGATACTAAAGATGTTGATGGTAATCGATCAGAAATGTGTCTGTTAAATTCTTGATGTTTCCCTTATAAGCATTGTAAAATATAACCCATCATTAGACACATTTACAATACACACCATCTACAACTACTATGGTTTAGCTTGATGTTAGTTGCAAATCCATTGGAACATTTTTCTTTTCTGTTGTTTTCAATACTTAAAGCAGATCTTACCGTTTTGCTTCTCCAGAAGGATTCCATCTTTAACGTTTAACAGCCCTTCTCTTCTTAAATGTACAGGACAATGCAGATGGAGGTCACTGACACAAGCTAAAATTAAAGCTCTGTGTGTGCAGTGCACTTTAAATCGTTCCCCGAATTGTAACTTAACCTTTTATGTTAATTGTATCCTACTTACGATAGTACGAATTATTCATTAAAGTATTCTATGGAGAAACTAGGTAAATCTTAAAAGTAGGAATGATGAATAGCAGGCTAAATGTCTTATTTATATCACTGATTTGAATGGAAAACCAACAATAGGCTATACAAAGCAAATGCAAATACAGAGGACCCCAGTTTATAGCCCGTCTACTATGTACTTTGTATAATTTATTAATGATTTATAATTCAAATTAAGATGAATCGTTGCTTTTTTTCCCAATTCATTCAGTCAGAATGTTCAAACCAACCAGGTATGTGCAATTAAGTCATGTAAAATGTTTTTATACAACCAGTTATGAAAACACACAGTTGAGCTTTGTTCTACCTGAGGTAGGGGTTTCTCAAGAACTAAAGCCTTGCAAGAGTCTCTGAACATCTCCCAGACGGTACAGTCAAAGCAATCCTGAAGACAAGTAGTGGATTCCTCAGACCACAATTTAACCTCTTTGGTCTGTTTTTTTTTTCTCTCCTTAGGACAGTTTTTTATGTGGGGAGAAGGAGCACACAGTTGTGGTCGGCAGAACCTAAGGAGAGCAGGGGCATTGATTTATATGCTCCCTTAACTGTACCATAACAGAGATCTAACATCTTATTCTGCCTGGTTGGACAAGTTACATATTGGTAGAAATTTGTCAAAAACTTTTTCAGGAACACATGATAAAAATCTCCAGGTATAAGATTTGGGAGACTTGTGTGAAGTGGACTGTATGCTGTACTACTACTTCTACTGCTACTACTGCTTGTGGCAGTGTCAGGATTGGCTTTTGGATTAATATACACAGTTGTCATTACTGTTTGTGGGAATTCACATTGAGCTTCTGTTTCCTCAGCAAGATCAAGGTGCACTAAGCACTGCATACAGTATATCTGGTTATCCTATTAATTTATCTAATGTTTGATTTCTTATTCAGTGAAATTCCTGAGAGCAGTCTTGTGCAATCACTGATAGAAATCATAGTATCTTTACTGCATCATAGAACATATGCTCAGTAACACTACACTTGGGCCTTTCCCACAGATCTTTTTTTTTTTTTTTTTTTTTTTTGAAAAATGGTCGAATGGACCCAGTTGACCTGCTGTTGGCTCCCGTTGTTGCTTTCTATTTCCTTGCTGTCATTTCCTTTTTAACAGTGGACAAGTTATGGTTTCCTGTAGACTGGCTGTATTCACACCAGATCAGGCGTTGCAGCGAATCGCCGCAGGGTTGTGTGGCCTTGTGGGACAGTTACTTTAATGGCCCACTGATTGCACTGATTACTGACTTTGTTCCCTCATGGCTAGGTTGTACAGCTCTGGATCGCCAGTTATGTGATTGGCCACCGAAGCGTGATGTCGGTTTGTCCAAAAGTTGATTCTGTTCCTACTTTTCAGCCGTAGTGTTTTTTTTGGCACCTCCTGTGGTAGCCGCAGCCGCAGCCGCAGCCGCAGCCGCAGCCGCAGCCGCAGCCCAAACACACTACCTCAAGTCAAAATGAATTGGTGGACTTGTATTTTCACTGCACAGCCGGATCTGATGTCACTGCAGCCTGAAGGCACGGTCACACATCCAAAATTAACATTTGCCTCCTGTTCGCTTCCATTCTATGCGAGCAAAGCGGCGAAAAAACATTTGCTTCCTGTTGCGAAGCACATTCACATCTTCGGATTTGCATGGAGTTCAACTTGCTCTGGGTCAATAGGATCCCTGTAGTTGGTCCTCTGCCTACGCAAATCTATTCAAACCAGTTATTGAAAAAGTGTTGCAGCTGTGTTGTGAATCTCTGTTGGGATGGTTTCTGCTGTTTCAACACTCTTAGTGGGCCTCAGAAGTCTGAAATAAGGTAATGTAGACATAGACTGATTCTGATTCTGAAAGAATGCTGACCTTTGTTTGTACAAAAGTAAAAAAAAAAGGATCACCTGAAACAAAACATTGCATTTCCCCCTGTTCCTTTGGTTAATGCCAGGCCCATATTTAGTTTCTTCCACTCACTCCTTACCCTTAGATTATTTGATGTGTCAGACAAAACATGCCAGTAGTAGACTGGGCCTTTTTTGAATGTCATAACATCAGATGGGGAAAATCTGGTCTTATCGTCAGAAAAGGCCTTCTCACCTCGTTTTGTCAAACTATTTCTGGTTAAACTCTGCTATCCCCACTATCTCCACTCTCAGACTGTAGTATAGTACAGACAGTTTGTACCTGTGAGCCAGACTATTCTGTTCTTTCTGTTCTTGTTTCTTTACTTCTGTTTCTTTTTATGCCCAGAGGCCAAGGTGACGTAGTAGGAAAGCTGATGCATTTTTAAAAGTCTTTATTTTGTCTTAAATCCATTCTGAAAACTTTTCCCGTAAAAGGTGGTCTCAGGGTACACAATTTATTTATTAGAAAAATCCTAAAATGTCTTGTTTGGAACCGTTGTTTATGCACAAAATGCCACCTTCCAGTTGTGATGTATAAAAACAGACTTTGTGGGAGAATGTGCGCACCTGTACGTAAACTGTGACCCACGCGTTTGTACATTATGTAGACAGGAGAAATTGGCGATGCGGATGGTGAGGCGGTGAATTGAAGCCAGACGGTAGAAATTGAAATGTGTGAGAGGCATCATTATACACATAATGATGCCTCTCACACATTTAATTATTCCTCATATCTCATGTTACTTATAGATCCCACTTTATCATAAACATTCAAACCATCTGTGCTTGTGCTAATGAGCTATGACTATTCCTTAAGCACCTTTCAAGCTGTTGAAATTATCATCGGTCGTAGAAATCCAAGATAACCTCAAATAGCACTAAAGAACTGCAGAACAGAATGTATATTTTCAATAATCTTATAATACTGTGCATATATCACCAAGCATGATTTTAGTTTTCATTAGGGCTGGAGCGATACACCTATCTCCCGATTCGATAGCATCACGATGCCGATTCGATATGTGTTGCGATTTTTAACCATTGTGATTCTACAAGTAATGTGATTCGATATCACGATTTATTGTGATTTTTGTTAACTTTTTTAACACTACACCATGGGGAAATGTTGAATCATACATTTCTAGAGACTTTTACTTTGGAAAATATCTACATTGATACAGTAAAATGTTAGATTTTCAGCATGTATTTAGTCGGAGATGTCCTAAAGTCAAATATATCAGTCATTGTCAGGCATTTTATTTATTAAATGTTTTCCAGCAACCCTAAAAAACAAATAATAAAGACATTTCCCTCACAAATTAGTGATTGTTTCTTTTTAATTTATAAGGGACATATATTTTATACTTCTGGTGAATACAAGTCCAATCAATCTTATTTCCATATATGTATTTTGTATATACAGTTTCCTTTGTTAACACCTTATTTTGAAAACCGGACGTGTGTACTTCCGCTAACTTCACCAAGTTTGTCGCTAGCTCTCCCGTCAGCTCCGTTCTCTTTATCCATCCATGGTCAGCTCCATCGGGGCCGTTTGAATGCATTTAACATAAATGTCAGTGTATGGGTGCTCTACAGTTGTAGCGTCGGCCCATTTGACCACGGAGATGAGAGTGACGGCTGGTAACCGCACGTTACCGCGTTACGATAATGTTAACAGTCCATTACAGAGTTAGCATGCAGCTTTAGCCGTGATGTCTAGCTCTGCTTTTCTTGGCAATATGTGAAACCCAAAGTGTTTCCATACTTTACTGGATGTGTAGTGTTTACCACTTTGGATTTAACACGTGAGGGTGCAGGTCGTATCCACGTGGAACCTCTGCCGTTTTCTGCTTTCTCGTTTCGGCTCGCTGCGGTTTGTTTTGGTTGACGGATACGGAACAGAGATGACGTCACGTTACTCAGACTACAACAATAAAAGTGGTAACTTCCTTCTACCTCCGCACAGACTCAAATGAAGCAAATATATCGATTCTGGCATTAAAAAAATCTATTTCAAAATCATAAAATAAAAATCGCGATACATAGGTGAATAAATTTTTTTTTCCCACCCCTAGTTTTCATATAGTTTTTGTGTGTAAAATGCTGCAGTGAAAATGGATTTGATACGGACAGATACAGTATACATAGACCAACTGAAAACCGCTATCCGATGCAAGTATCATACTGTGTCTTCAGTGCTCTGTGGCGCACTCATTGGAGACACCGCTGTGGCTGTCAAACACTCTCTGCTTCCTCCAGTCACCTCACCTGGCACATCTTCACCACCTGCACATATGAAATGTGTAAATTAGTCTGGAAATAAAGTCAGTGACAATCGTTACACTCCATATCTTCAGTCCTAATCATGACGTAGGCCAAGTTTCCCAAGCAAATTTGTCTGATTGCTGTAAACATATAAATATTGTGGTGACACTCATAATGCTGAACGGTGGATGGTGGATGCACTGGGACTATGTGAGTGGAAGAATTATGAGGGAACGAGTGTTCAGGGACGACTTTGCATGTGCTTTGCATTGACCATTTATGGTTGAATGAATGTGGATGTGTAGAGGGCGGTATATGAGGCTGATCCTTGTGCAGACAATTCCAAATTGATTTGGGATTTATAAAAGTAAATTGCACACTGGCAGGCGTACGCATGGTTTTACAAATCAGAATGTTTTTTGGTGTATGTACATTTCCTCATTTGTGCGTATACCAACATTTAGTGTGGATCCTATTCGGGCTGACCCGAATACTACTGAAGCTTTCTTATAAATAAGTATGTAATAATAATAAGAATGTATAAATCCCCAAAATATCCCATGAAATAAGGAATAATTCCACATTGAACATTAATTATGATTAGCTACTCTCAGATGGATATCGCTGTTTGTTGTGTGTAGAGGTGCATTTGTGTGCAGTAGTGCAGCAGCAGCACTGTCCCAGGCACTGAAAGAAAATCCACACTTGCGCATCAGCCAGCAATACCAGCAGAGCTGCTTTTGAGCAAACAAAAAAAGGATGTTTTGCATCTATTTCAGGCGCATCATGCCTTTTAACATGCTGCTTTTGCTACAGACAGCAAAATAAAGGAACCCTTCTAAAGAGTTTCTGAGCTTTTCTCAATGCACAGCTCTCCATTTTTTTATGTAATTTGTTAGTTGATTTGTTTTAATGACAATGCATTCACTATTTTATTTATTGACTCACTGCTCCACTGCTATATATGACTTCTTGGCTTGCGTGTAACAGTTTCTTCTCTCTGCAACGTCTTTAGGTGGACAAATACCTGGACCATTTTCAGCTGTCAGATAAGACCGTGATGGAGTTGTCAATACGATTTCGGCGAGAGATGGACAAAGGCCTGTGCAGAGACACCAATCCCACAGCTGCTGTCAAGATGCTGCCCACGTTTGTGCTCTCCACTCCAGATGGAACAGGTAATACCCCCTTCTCAGACAACAAATACATAAACTGGGTCCACTTAAGACCAAAATCCTGGGTAAGCACATCCCAGATAGTACACTACATCTGCCATGTTTCCAACTCCCTCCCAGTGCCCTGCGTCACGGAGCTATCGGGGGAAAACAAGGGGAGGTGGAATCTGTTTATATATAAACAAAGGTCGGTGAGTGCAGATGTCACAGTGTTAAAGACAACATGCACTCCTCACTAAGAGACCATTTTCATTAACTGTAAACCGTTTTATTCACTGCAGGAGATTTCCTCCTTTATTCTGGTCGGTGTTTTTCATCCCACCTCAGGTCTGTGTTAGTGAGGCGTTACAACACCTGTTCTGACCAGATAACCTCCACGGAGCACAAACATTCAGACTCCCGGCTCATTGTAGTAGGGGATTTTAACAGGGCAAACCTCTGCAGTGAACTGCAAATATACAGACGGCACATTTATTGTCCCACTATAGATATAAACACAGAAGACCATTGCTACACCATATTAAGGGACGTCTATCGCACCCCTCCCCCCACGTGCAGCTTTGGGACTCTCTGATCACTGTCTGGTTCATCTTCTCCTGACAAAGCTGGAGTAACAGGCCTGCTTTGACTTCACTGACTGGAGTGTTTTTGAGACTGCAGCTACAGACCTGGATGAACTCCCTGACACTGTGACATCTTAGTTCAGCTTTTGTGTAGGATATGTTTGCCAACTCAAACTTTCTGCACTTACAACAACAACAACAACAACAAACCCTGGTTTACAGCTGAACTCTACAGAGGCCTACAGAGTATCTGCTCTATACCAAAAGCGTCCTGACTAGGGTTGTTGATAATTAACCGTTTAACCGTTAACCGACATTAAGCATCTTCACCGATTAACGCTATCGGTTAAAATAAATGTTAATAATGAATTAAAAAGCTGAGAAAAACTTGTCACTTTAAGGAGAAAAGCTGGTCCACCTTAAGAGAGTCTGAGCCGGCGTTACAGATACAGGAGGTTGGCCTCGTAGCATTTATTCACCGACAAATAAACTGTACACACACTGTCTGCTACATCTACGTTCACAGCTATACCGCACCGACAACACACACACGGTCTGTCGGAAACTTGCTGAAGATACGCTGACAGACTGTATGTGTGTGACAACGGTGAGCATGAAGCTACCAGCAGAGCTACAGATGCTAACGTAGCACAAACACACACACTGTTTTGTCGGGCAATCGCTGTTGTTAATCCGGGCGGACAGAGTGTCGTTACGCCGGGCAGACACAACAGACAATCTGCTAAACTAAACTAAATGTGCGGTGGAGACTTTTACTGGGAAAGTGGCTCCATGTCCGCAACACTACATGAAGCACCGTGGCTGCTATAGTAGCTCTCCTGATGGTGAACTGGGGACTCAGTTGTCTGTTGTGCTCCTGCAGCTGGTACACAAAAATCTTGTCGGTTAACGGTTAATAATTGGTTAACAAGGGTCGGTTATCGGTTAAGAACATTTTTCAAAATTAGTATCCCTAGTCCTGACATAACTTTTGTTATGATTTGATGCTATATAAGAATAAATTAAATCCTGTACAACCAAGCCAGAAACAAAAAAGGAGAGCAGAGTAGCAAAGAGAAGCTACACTGACTAGCTGAAAAACAGGTTTTCAGCCAACAGCCCTGTGACAGTGTGGAGAGGCCTGCAGGACATCGCCAGTTACAGGAAACCAACCGCCCACCCCCCACACACACACGACAGCCTGAATGTTTTTTACCCATGGCTGTCAAAGTTAACGCAATAATAACGCGTCAACAAATTTGTATTAACGGCACTAATTTCTTTAACGCATAAACACAACGTACTTTAGGTTGTAGTGGGCTCAGTTTTATAGCTATAGTGAAGATACTGGCATCATATGAAACTAGAAACTAGCTTGTCACCAAGGAGGCTAAATAACGCTCCAAACTTATGGTAAATTCTGGCGAGGAAAAACTGCCACGGCCATTTTCAAAGGGGTCCCTTGACCTCTGACCTCAAGATATGCAAATGTAAATAGGTTCTATGGGTACCCACGAGTCTCCCCTTTACAGACATGCCCTCTTTATGATAATCACATGCAGTTTGGGGCAAGTCATAGTCAAGTCAGCACACTGACACACTGACAGCTGTTGTTGCCTTTTGGGCAACAACAGGCAACAACAACATAACTTTTGTTATGATTGCCATGTTATGATTTGAGCATATGTTTTTATGCTAAATGCAGTACCTGTGAGGGTTTCTGGAGAATATTTGTCATAGTTTTATATTATTATTTGATTTCCAATAATAAATATATACATACATTTGCATAAAGCAGCATATTTGTCCACTCCCATGTTGATAAGAGTATTAAATACTTGACAAATCTCCCTTTAAGGTACATTGAGGAGATAAAAATGTGAGATTCATTTGTAATTAATCGCGATAAACTATGGACAATCATGCGATTAATCACAATGAAATATTTTAATAAATTGTCAGCCCTAGTTTTCCCGCTGGTTTGATAAGCCAACATTGACACCACTCACCGTGATATGAGACTAGATATCATCTTAGATTTTGGATATCTGTATACAAGTTGTTTTAAAAGCTGCATTACATTACAGCATTACAGCCACTTAGTCATTATATCCACATTACTGATGATTATTTATCAAAAATCTCATTGTGGACATATTTTGTAAAAGCACCGATGGTCAACCATACAACATCGTCGCAATATTGATATCGAGGTATTTGGTCACAAATATCGTGATATTTGATTTTCTCCATGTCACCCAGCTGTATATGCACGAGCACGCTTCTAATTGAACAATTAGTCTGTTTATTGATTAGTTCATCAACAGAATAGTAGTCGTCGACTATTTTGATAATCAATTCATTGTTTGAGTCCTTTTTCGAGCAAAAATACCAAATATTTGCTCGTTCCAGCTTTTCAAGTTGAAGGATTTTTTTTTTCTGCTTTTCTTGTTTTATATCATTATGAATGGAATTTGTTTAGGTTATGGAGTTTTGCCCCTGAAAACCCCCCCCCCAGCAATTTGAAGACATTACCATGAGCCCTCGGAAATTGTGATGGGCATTGTTTTTATCCCCCCAATTTCATGACACTTTACAGAAAAGATGCTTAATTGATTAGTTGAGAAAATAGTCAGCAGATTTATCGATTATGAAAATAATCGTTAGTTGTAGCAGAGGATTTATTGTGGAAGCGAAAAGCAAACGCACCTATTTGGCAATATTTCATGTTTAATCCCAATACTATA
Source organism: Sebastes fasciatus (assembly GCF_043250625.1). Taxonomy (NCBI): domain Eukaryota; kingdom Metazoa; phylum Chordata; class Actinopteri; order Perciformes; family Sebastidae; genus Sebastes; species Sebastes fasciatus. Next base: position 4,332,976 of record NC_133800.1, read on the forward strand.
AGGCAGGGGTGTCAAACTCAAATACACAGTGGGCCAAATTTAAAAAATTGGTACAAGTCGAGGGCCGAACTGGTTCAATGTTTATTGCAAAACTTATTGAAATTAACTTATTGCACATATTGAACCTGGAACTAACAAAGCTTAAGTTATTGCCTATAAAAACAACATTAAACATTAAATAAATGAACAATCTGTTGCATTCATTTCTTATGGCTCTATCTGCAGCTTTTCCAGAGTAATTTCTTTTTTTTTCTTCTTTTTTTTTTCACAATATTTTTATTATGCTTTTAAACACAAACACCGACAAAACCAACAATAAATCAGCACACATTGGTCACAATAACTAAACACCAGATTTAGATCCCTAACACACAGTATACATAGCACCTAATATACTCAAAGAGAAGATTTTACACAATCACATATGTATTTGAAAAATCAAAGCATCTATGTATGTATATAAATAGGGATAAGGAGGCGCTCAGTCCGTTACAATTTATCGCAATCGACACTGATGCAACAAAACATTTTAAGAAAAATAAGATAACAAATAAATATCTCGCCCTATGACCCAAAAATGGCCCTTTGGCAAATTTTCAATATTGCAATCTATCAGACCCTTTAGTTCAAGTTTTTCACCAACATATTTAAAAAAGGATATCCAAGTCTTAAAGAAATCACCCATTTTACATTTAAATCTGCATGTTAGATATTCCATTGATATTAGCTCAAATATCAGTTTATACCACTCCACAACTGTTGGTGTTTTGTTTTTTTTGTTCTTTTTTACACTAATATGTTCATTGGGTTTTCCTATTTTCACAAACACAATAAGGATAAAGGAAAAAGAGAAAAAACAACAACAACAACAACAACAAAAAAAACACTGGTACAGCTCAGGTAAAAAAAAAAAAAAAAAAAAAAAATGTATATAGGAGGTCATAGGAAATAGTCCATAGTGCAGGGAAGTCACAGGATATATGAGGTAATGTTTAAGAGACTCCTTGTAAGATAATGGAAGAGAGTTCGGGTCCAATATAATTCAGATAGGGTTGCCAGATATTATGGAACTGATCTACTTAGGTATGTATAATATTTGTCAGATATTCCAAAGGGACCATCTCAAATATCACTTTTCGCCAGCCTTGTACAGAGGGTTTCTTATCACTGATCCACTGTAGTAGTATATTTTTTCTAGCAGCAAATGTAAGAATGTTATATAACCTTTTGTTGGCTGCAGTAATTATATTTGTACTTGGGATTCCTAAAATCAAAGACATTGGATTCATTTCTAAATCCTTATCAAATATCTTTTCCATTTGACATAATATTTCAGACCAGTACTTCTGTAATTTATGACACGACCAAAGGCAATGGGTTAAGGTACCTATTTCTGTTTTACATTTGAGACACAGAGGAGAAAGTGAGGGGTCAAAGAAATGCCTGCGATTAGGGGATATATGTATTCTATGTATAATTTTAAATTGGATTGCTTTCATCCGGGTACAGATAGATATCTTTTTGGCATGACTCCAAATATCGTCCCATGTCTCATCATTAATAGTCACTGACAATTCCTTCTCCCACACACTCCTAATCCTTTGTGTATTTGTAGTATACTTGCCATTCATTACATTATATAGCAAACTCAGAGACACCTTCGTTGGTCGTTGAAACAGCATTTTCTCAACAGCAGACACCTCAGGATGATCTATAATGGTTGTACTCTTAGTGATATAATGCCTTATTTGTAAAAACCGAAAGAAATCTTGTTTTGGGAGTTGGTATTCCCTTATCAATTGTTCAAATGACATGAGACTATTATCTGAGAGTAAGTCTCCCAATTTTGTAATATTTTTATTGTTCCATTGTCGGAAACCAGAATCCAATATCCCTGGCAAAAATTCAGGGTTGTTTATTATTGGGGTAAGTGTGGAAGTTAATTTGGACCTCCCCTCCAGACGACGGACTGATCGCCATGCCTTTAAAGCATTGATTGTTATTGGATTTATACAATTATTTCTTATGTCCTTAAAATTCTTAAAAAATAATAAATCCTGTAGTCTACGCTGGGACAATGATGAACCTGCAGGGGACCATTTGAAAGGGAAGGATGGGACCGTATTAGGTATAGTAGTTAGAGTACCCAGGGGCATAGCTTCTGATTTGTTTAAATTAATCTTATACCCAGAGAATTTGCTAAACATGTTAATCACCTTAATGAGGGCTGAAACAGATGTCTCTGGGTCAGTTAGAAAAACTAGGACGTCGTCAGCATACAATGTTATCTTATGGCATATCTCTCCGACCTGCAGACCACATATAGAGGGCTCTCTTCTAATGGCCTCAGCCAGTGGCTCAATGGCCAATGCAAACAGGAGAGGCGATAGAGGGCAGCCCTGTCTAGTTCCTCTATGTGTACTAAAATACTCTGATCTAAGTCCATTAGTCATAACCGCAGCTTGAGGATCATTATAAATGATTTCAACCCATTTCACAAAATTATTACCAAGACCAAATTTTTCTAATGTGTAAATTAAAAAAGGCCACTCAATTCGGTCAAATGCCTTCTCTGCGTCCAGAGAAAGCAGCAGACCATCTATAGATTTTTGTTTAAAGGCCTGAATAGCATTAATGAGACATCTGACATTGTTAGTTGAGTTTCTGCCTTTTATAAAGCCAGTTTGATCCTCTTTAATTAATATGGGCAGAAGGTCCTCCAAACGACTAGCTAAAATTTTAGAAAGCAATTTTCTGTCCACATTTAAAAGAGCTATCGGCCTATAGGATGAGCAGGATTCAGGACATTTCCCTTTCTTTAAGATAAGTGATATGTTAGCCTCTTTAAGAGTCTGTGGCAAATCTGCAATAGAAAATGAATGATTGAACATTTCAAGTAACGGTTCCAAAAGTAAGTCTTGGAACTCCTTATAAAATTCAGAACAGAACCCATCAGGCCCTGGCGACTTCCCACTCTGAAGCTTTTTGATGGCATTAGCTACTTCATTTCTTGTAATGGGGCTGTTAAGAAAACTTTCCTGTTCTTCTGATAGTGTTGGAAGATTAATCTGAGCAAAAAAGTCTTCCATTAATTGAGGTGCGTCAGTTGTCTGTTCAGAAGAGTACAAATTTATGTAAAAATCTTTGAAGCTGTCATTTATCAGTCTGTTTTCGTATACCCTATTGCCCTCAGCATCCGCAATCACTGCTATAGACTGGGACTCTGCTAGTTTTTTAGCCAGGTATGCAAGATATTTTCCTGGTTTATCTCCATATTCATAAAAGCTCTGTTTAATATACTTAATTTTTTTCTCTGCATCTTTAGTAAGAAGACAGTTTATAGCTGATCTAAGAGCAGAAATTTCTTGCCATAAATAAGGTGATGGAGAGCTGATATAAATCTTTTCTTTATTTGACAAATTGCTCTCTAAGGATTTTTGCTCTTTAAGTTTTTGGCGCCTCTTAGTTGTAGAGTATGATATAATCAACCCTCTTGCATAGGCTTTGCAAGTTTCCCATAGAATTGAGGGATTATTCGAAGATTGTAAATTGATGGACAAAAATGCCTTAAATTCAGTGGAAAAATAAGATATAAAAGTATTATCTTTAAGAATAATAGTGTTAAGTCTCCACTGTCGGGCCTGATTTATTGAGACTTTAAGTGTTATGTCCATAACCATACTGGCATGATCAGATATTATTATACTGTTTATATTACAAGATAAAACAGAGTGTAGTTCGGATTTGGGTAGAAAAAAATAATCAATTCTAGTCTGACACCCATGAGGAGCAGAGAAAAATGTATATTCTTTGTCAGAAGGGTGAAGACTCCTCCAAACATCATCAAATCCGAGATCTTCACAGATGGCACGAAGAGCATTTGCTTGGGGAGAGGGGGCCATAATGCGGTGTGGGAATCTATCTATGAGCGGATTTAATATACAATTAAAATCACCACCCACAATTACTATATCTGCTGTCATTTCTGCAAAATCTAAAAACGCTTTAGAAAGAAAAGCAACTGGATGAGCTGGTGGGAAATAAACGTTCATTATTACAATATCTTGACCTTGTAAACTCCCTTTAATTATAACATAACGACCACTCCGATCTTCAACACAGTTAACCATCTTAAAAGGCAGGGTTCGTCTAATAAGTACAGCGACACCCCTGCTTCTGGTTGTAAAGGATGAAAAGAATACTTGTCCAAACACACCCTGCCTTAACTTTAAATGTTCTTTGTTATTTATTATTCATTTCTAATGAAGACATTTTTCCACAGGCCAACAACAGCCAAAAAATAATTTCCTCCAAAGAAAAACCAAACATGCCCTCTGGTACAAGAAAAAAAGTGCAAAAAGGAAACATACATTAAAGCTCAGTTTGCTGCTCTGTGATGCACACTAGTCTAAGCCAGATACTTGGCATCTCATCTTGGATGCAAGTTCATCAATGTTTGGGGTCAGGCTCTGAGCTGAGGAAATCCTCAGGATTGAGTGAAGGTGTTCATCAGTAAGACGACTCCTGTGTGATGTTTTGTTTATCTTCATCAAGGAGAACAGTTGTTCACACAGGTATGTGCTGCCAAACATAGAGAGCATTTGAGCAGCTTGGGTACGCAGCTGGGGCATTGTGTCGGGGATGAAACGTGGAAACTGTGCAGCACCCACAGAGTCATACTTTGCCTTGAGTGTGTCACTACATTGGAGTTCAATCAGCTCCATTTGGAGGTTGGTTGGTGCGCTTTCCACGTCAGCTGCAAATGGATTGCTGAGCAATTCAAACCTGCTTTTTTGGGCTTCAAAGTCGGCAAATCGCCGTGTGAAGTCGGCACCAAGTATGCTGAGTTTTTCAGCAAACTGTGCACTTGGGAACACGGCGGTAGAGACCTGCTCTTTCGTAGTTTGCCAGCACGGAAAATGGCTCAAGTTTTCGTGCAGCATCTGCGTCTCCCACAGGCGCAGCTTGGTTTCAAAAGCTCTCACTGTAGCGTACATCTCTGTGATCACATGGTCGCGCCCCTGAAGCTGCAGGTTGAGCGCATTGAGATGGCTCGTGATGTCACACAGAAACGCCACTTCACACCGCAACTTTTTATCCCGGAGCTCTGTTGTGTCTCTCCCTTTGCTTTCCATGAACTGACAGATCTTCTCATGCAACTCGAAACATCTTTTCAGCACTTTTCCTTGGCTTAGCCATCGCACCTCTGTGTGATAGGGCAAGTCACCATATTCTGAACCCAACTCCTCCAGAAAAGACTTGAACTGGCGGTGATTTAAACCTCTGGCTCTTATGAAGTTAACTGCTCGTGTTATGGTGCTCATTACATGTTCCATTTTCAAGGCTTTGCCACACAACGATTCCTGGTGTATGATGCAGTGATAAGCTGTCAGCTCACCTGCGGCGTTTTCCTCCCGCATCTTCTCCCGGACCCTGCCCACCAATCCATTCTTTTGACCGCACATCGCGGGCGCTCCATCTGTCGTCAGTCCCACAAGTTTATCCCAAGGCAGCCCCATTTCATTTACACATCTGGATACCTCTTCAAAGAGATCTTTTCCCGTAGTTGTGCCATGCATTGATCTTAATCCCAGAAGTTCCTCTGTTACGCACAGACTTGAGTCCACTCCACGGATGAAAATTGACAGCTGGGCAGTATCAGAAGTGTCGCTGCTCTCATCCACAGCAAGGGAGTATGCGATGAAATCTTTTCCCTTTCCCACCAGCTGTTGTTGTAGATTGGTGGCAAGCTCACGTACACGATCAGCAACGGTGTTTCTGCTCAGGCTCACATTTGAAAATGCTTGCCTTTTATCTGGGCACACGACGTCGCAAACTTTCATCATGCAGTTTTTGACAAATTCTCCCTCGGTAAAGGGCCGGGCTGATTTAGCGACCTCTGTTGCCACAATAAAACTAGCCTTTACAGCAGCCTCACTTTGTGATTTGGCGTTTGTGAACATAGCCTGCTGTGACCCAAGACTTCTTTTCAACTCTTCTACCTTCTGGAGCCTCTGTTTCATGTCCAGATGCTTGTACCTGTCGTGGTGTTTCGCTTCATAGTGTCTTCTTACATTGTATTCTTTCATTACAGCCACACCGTCTCCGCACACAAGACAAACAGCTTTGCCCTTTATATCCGCGAACATATACTCTGCCTCCCACCTGCCTTGAAAACCTCTGTTTTCAAAGTCCACCTTTCGTTTAGCCATTTTTTGGGGAGTGGGATAGCTGAAAGTTAGCCACAGGTGACTAGCTCCATAAAGCTGCTGATGAGCGAGTAGTGCAAGGGCTCGCGCTTGCAGATTCGCGCTTGCAGGCCCTCACTAGGCAACGCACTGGCAGTGCATTGTGGGATTTGTAGTATTAGTGGTGCGTGCAATATACCGGTGGGCCAGCTCTAATAGTAATTAGATATTATCCTGCTGGCCAAAGATAATACCACTGCGGGCTGGGTTTGGCCCGCGGGCCTTGAGTTTGACATATGTGCTATAAGGGAACAATAACGTTAATGAGATAATCGCCGCGAGGTGGATGGGGCCGTCACAGCCGGTGTGCACAGGGCAGCGGCGCTAGGTAGACCCCCACAGCAAAAGCGCTACCGGAGAGGCCAGACACACCGCCACCCGACAGTAAAGATCAGAGTCAGCACACAGGGAAAATTTTCCTCACTGTCACATCCCTACCAATGACCATTACAGGCATCGTACGGTACCTTCGGTACTGTAGAAAAAGAGTACCGTAACTTTTTTTAAATGTTGGCATCGACTTGGTTCTCAGTTCTCGTGACATGGTAACAGGTAACCTGAAAAAAAACATGTGCCTCTGTGTCCTCCGGTGCTCCTAACGGCATCTGCAAGATTTCAGATATCGGAGGAAAACAAGCAGTAAGAGCTGATCTGAGGTCTGCTGTCCGTCTGCCGTCTATCAATCACTCGCAAACTCAAACTAGGCAGCGCTGATCATATATGAATCAATATTATGTTACTGTAATGCCTATTTCTCTCCTCAAATGTTTTCAGAATCATCTTGTAGTGCACGGTTTAGCTGTAAAATGAGAAAGTTTGTGACGCCGCCGCCATTGTGAAATCTGGTGAAGGAACGCCAAGTAGGAAGCCAATAGGAACTCTCTCTCAATGAAATGACCTGTGATTGGTCAAAGTCTCCCGTCACGGGCTAGATTTTCTGAAGCCTGAAAACAGAGCCATGAGGAGGTGCAGAAGTCTAGTTATCTCTCAGAACACTTGAATTACAATATACTGAAAGGTTATTATGAGATTTTTGCCCAATGATACCAAAAATATACTGCCTACTGCGGCTTTAATGTTTTATGAGGTAGGAACTCTGATTAAAATTTGAATTCCTTTTGTTTGTGTGTGTGTGTGTCTGTGATATGAGATATATGATATGATACGTGATTACATTTTGTCTTTTGGTTTTTGTTCAAAGAGCAAGGTGAGTTCCTGGCACTCGATCTTGGAGGATCCAACTTCCGGGTGCTCCTGGTCAAAGTTATGGCTAACGGCAAGCAAGAGGTGGAGATGGAAAATCAGATTTATGCCATTCCTGAACACCTCATGAGAGGCAGCGGGTCTGAGGTGAGAGGCATTACACATTACATGGTAAATGGTAAATGGACTTGCATTTATCTTTAGTAGTCTTCCGACGCTGATTGCAGAGGCTGCCATGCAAGGTGCCGACCTGCCCATCAGTTATCCGTCTGAGATGAACTAATAAAAATTGATAATGAATATGAATAATGATTAATGTGGGATTATTCTTTATTTCATGGGCTATTTTGGGATGTATACTTTATATTACATACTTATATATAAAAGATAAATTATTTAAAAAAAACGTAGCATTCGAATCCGGATTTGGAGGTCAGTTACCATGGCAACTGTCAAAGCTTTGAAGCATTCGGGTCAGCCCCTACAGAACACACAGCCTGTCACCTGTGGTGTCAGAGATCAAATTAAAATATAGATTTCATATTCATAAAATGTTTACCTGGGACTCCTGTATTTAACCAGCAAGATGATTTCTCTAGAGGAGAGCCGCCACTCTGTTGAACTACAACAACACAGTTCACTTGTGGTCGCAGAATGATGTTACAGAGTGATGTTACAGAGTGATGGGTCTTTTCCCTGACAACTATCTTTGTGCAGAATACTTTCAGCGGCTCGGAGAGAGCACATTAACCAACAGACAAAGATTTCAGTGTAACTGTCACAAATGTGACAACACAAGGCTACTGTTTCAAATGAAACCCTCAATTTTGAAGCCCTTGGTTAATAAGACAAGTGACCTTTTCCTCTCTCCTGCAGCTATTTGACCACATAGCTGATTGTCTGGCGAATTTCATGGAGAAGTTGGGCATAAAGGATAAAAAGCTTCCTCTGGGTTTCACCTTCTCTTTTCCCTGTCAACAGACCAAGTTGGATGAGGTGAGTGATATAAAAGTTCTTTTATCTACTTCTAGTGATATTTTAACTTTGAGTGAAAGTTGCTCTTGTAAACAAACACTGGTGAAGTTTGTCAGTATAGCATATAGTGAGTTTTAGTGCAGCTTTGTTTTAGCCTTGTCCAAAACAACAGGAATGGGAGCCGAGTTGTCCAGCGGCTGTTCGATCCATCAGATCCACCTCATTGGTTTTATTAGGCCCTGATCAGACAAGAGCGCGCACCGCACCGCCTTTTTTTGTTGTTAAAGACACACGATCAGATAAAGCGTTTTTTTTGCGCTTTGCGACGTTTTTCTTTTTTAATTGTTGGAAGGCAACCACCGAATGAGTGCTAATGTTAGCTTAACATGAACCAAGAACTGTACGGTCCCTAATAGTTAATAGTACAGTTTAAATTATCGAAAACAAAATCTCAAGTACCGCACTAATTTGCCTCCAAGGCCTGCTGTTTTCTGTTCAGATCATGGTAACTGCGGTTGGTAAAGTCATATATACTGTAGCTCCGGGTATACAGCAGAAGTCACTACAATGGGAAAAAAAAAAACCGATTATGACGTCGGGTACTTTTCTGCTCTGAGTTGAAGTTTTTTCAAATGTAGGCGTTCAGGGTGCTCCTGCAAAAAACGCGAGTTGCATGAAGCGGATAAACTCAAAGGGGTCATTCACATGCTGTGTCTAAAAACGCGTGGAAAAGCTTTGGAGGTTGCGCTCCTGACGCGCCTGCTGTTACTAAGCAACCAAAACCTGCGCACTGCAATGACGATAATGAACCTGCGGAAATGAAAGCCTCACTGACTAAACTTAACAAAGGCAAAACAAAGTTACACGAATTTCCGCGCCGTAAATCCCTCACAGTAACGTTAGGCCTACTGCTCGATTTCTCCGTGTCTAGTTGGTTGACCTTTCAACTGGATGTTGTATTGGATGTTGTATCCTCAAACGGAAAGGGAAAGCAAGTGAAGTTGTCCGTGGGACTGATTAACACTATCGGTTAAAATAAATATTAATAAAGAATTGAAAAGATGAGCGGCTCGTCACTTTAAGGAGAAAAGCTGGTCCACCTTAACAGCCCACCTTAAGAGGCGGAGCCGGAGTTGCAGGATACAGAAAGTTGGCTCCGGTCTCTACATGGATGTCTCTCCAGCTCACTTGAGTTGAGCGGAGGAGTTGTAGTTTCGTAGCATTTATTCACAGAAAAATAAACTGTACACACACTGCTACACCTACGATCACAGCTAGAACGCCACCAACAACCTCACACTCACCACCAACACACACACACGGTTGTGGCGGCAACGAGCACGAAGCCTCCGGCAATGCTAGAGCTGCTAACGTAGTACAAATACACACACTGTTTGTTAGACACTTGCTAAAGTTATGCCGGCCAGACAAAGTATCGGACAACCTGCAGAACTAAACTAAATGTGCGGTGGAGACTTTTACTGTGAAAGTGGCTGCATGTCCGCGACACTACACGCAGCATCGTAGCTGCTAAGTTGACGCTCCCGGACGGTGAACTGGGGACTCCCGTCAACCAATATCTGTTGTGCTCCTGCAGCTGGTGCACCGCTGCATGCGAGGCATAAATCTTGTCGGTTAACGGTTAATAATCGGTTAACGAGGGTCGGTTATCGGTTAAGAAATGTTTTCAAAATTAGCATCCCTAGTAGGCTGATATTTACGGGAGAAAGAAAAGATACCTGCCGGCTGAGATTGGTTGTCACATGACATGCGGTGCGCATTGCTGCGTTCCAAAAGTTGAACGGTGTTCCTCTTGGGGCGTAACCATTGCGTCCTGAAACACTTTGGCACTTAGGAACCCTTGCATGTTGCTTCACTGTCAATTACAGAAAGCACCCCCTGCTAAAATGCACTCTGTCTGATCAGGGCCTTATAAAGCATTACACATGCTTCTTAATGGAATCAGATGCAGAACATGAGATTATATGAATAATCCTCCTTATTTGTATTTTTATGAAAGTTTAATGCAGAAGGTTGAAACGATGACCAGTGCACCAGCAGGCAATAGGAGCATGCCTATAGCTACATAACAATATGTCAGTTACATTCTGACTGAAGGGGTGAACTGGGAGAGAGGGTTTTATGAAGGTAGATGGATCTGATACCGAGACTTTCCTCATGCTTAGTTTCAAAGTCGTGCTTTAGCCTTCCACATCCGACACACAACATTTTCACAGCAAAATGCGCATACGGCTCGGCCTCCTCTTGGTATGAACCTGAACTCCGTTGTCCTGAAAAGGCTCGCTAGATTTGCCTCCTCTGTCATGTGCAAATTTGGTGCAGTGTGGTCTCCTCTTTTTTTTTTTTTGTGATAAATTTTTTATTGGTATTTAAGCAAAATTACATAGGGTGGAGTTACAAATTGATAGATCACCAATAGAGTAAAAAAAAATATATATATAATCACAAATGTCCATGTACTAATCAATACAGAATTGGCAAGCAGCTACAGAAAAAAGAAAATGAAAAAACAAAAACAAACAAACAAGAAGAAGGAAAATAACAACAAACAACAACAAAAAGTCATTTAAATAAAAACTTCTGCGCCCCCCTCCCTCCACCCCCGAATCCCTCCCTTTTGGTTCCCTCCCATCCCACCCACCCTAGACCTTTGGGACACGGAGAACAATTATATGGAGGATTTAATTGTAGTGATTGCTTGTTTCCAATGTGATATATTTTCCCTTTTTGCCAAATGCATGTTTGCAGCCCAGTGTTCCATACCTGCTATATCTAAGAAGTCAAGAAGCCATCTTTGTATATTGACAGAATGTGGAGCTTTCCATCTGCAAGCTATTAGTCGTTTTGCAGCTGTAAGGCCAGCTAACCAGAGACGTCTCTGCTTAACACAGAGTTCCAGGTTGGCGCTGTCATTAAGTAACAGGACTTCAGGTGAATAAGGAATTGTATTTGACAATATGTTTGATAGCATCTCTGCAACCTTTTTCCAGAACTCTGCAACCCTTGGACACCCCCAAACCATATGGAAAAAAGTACCTAATGCATTTTGATTGCATAAGGTGCAGTTTGGTGATGGTAAAGCTTTAAATTTATGCAATATGTGGGGGGTGAAATATGTTCTGTGTATGAAATTGAAATGTATAACTTGATGGTTGGGGTTCCTGGAAGATAGTTGGATGTTCTGCCAGATTAGTTTCCAATTTAGGTTGGAGTTATTTGGAGAGAGGTCCGTCTTACACAGTCTGTCAATAGTTAGTGGCTTACAGGAGGCCTTATGTAAGATAGAGTATATTTTCGAGACCAGTCCACTAGGGCTGGTAAGAGCTGTGTGAAATGCATGTATGGGAAGAGATATGTTCCAAGGCACACCATAAGTGCGCATCGCTGTGCGGAGTTGAAGATAGAAAAAGAATGATGAACCAGGTAAATTAAAATGTTTCTGGATGTCTTGGAATGCTTGTAGGCCATGAGGACCATAGATGTCACCAAAAGTGTGCACCCCTTTACTGCTCCATTGAGAAAACGAAATTGGTTGGCTACCCAAACGGAGGTTAACATTATTAAAAATGGGAGGGTGAAGATACCAGTTAGACAAAATTTTACAGTGCTTTTCGGCAAGACGCCAGGTAGAGATTACTTCGGTTATAATTGAGCCAAATTTCTCTTTTGATTGTTTGAGTGGAATGTTGGAGTATATCAGGTCTTGTAACCTGTGAGGGTGCACCATGTTCTCTTCCATTGGCCTCCAAGACACCCGAGAAGCAGGATTTAACCATTTGGAGACAGGATGCAGTACGAACGACCAATGATACCACTGGAAGTTAGGTACACCGAGGCCCCCTTCATCTTTTGGCCTTTGGAGAGTTAAGTTTCAGTCTTGACTTTTTATTCCCCCATATAAACCTCAACATTAAAGAATAAATTTTTTTCCAGTGGTCTTTAGGTGGTTGTAAAGGTACCATTGAGCTGAGAAAGTTGCTTCTTGGGAGGACATTAATTTTAATAGTGGAGATGCGAGAATGGAATGATAATGGGAGGGTTTTCCATCTTTGTAAATCTGCTTCAATCTCTGTCACAAGTACGTTGTAGTTGTTTTTTTATAATGTTTGCAATTGAAGGGAAGATTGACACTCCTAAGTATTTGATGTTCTGAACCACCGGAATATTGGATATAGAGGTCAACTGTCTTGCTGAAGCATTGAGTGGGAGTAAAGCAGATTTAGCCCAGTTAACTTTATATCCCGAGATCTGGCTAAAACTATTGAATATATTTAGCAGATGGGTAAGAGACCGAGAGACATCCTGAATAAATAGTAATATATCATCGGCATATAGGGAAATAAAGTGCTTGGTTTTATGCATATTGATAGGTTCATGGCTAACTGATTGTCGGACAGCCTGGGCCACAGGTTCCAGAGAGAGGGCAGCCCTGGCGGGAGCTACGAGATACAAGGAATTGTTTAGAAAAGATGTTCCCCGTCAATACCATAGCAGTGGGATTTGAGTAAAGAACTTGAATCATAGTAATAAAATGATTACCAAAGCCCATGCGGCGTAACACTGACCATAGAAAATGCCACTCAAGGCGATCAAAAGCCTTCTCCGCATCGAGAGAAAGGATAGCTGTTGAACAGTCAGTGTTATTAGAAAACTCAATGATATGAAGAAGACGGCGTAGATTGTCTGAGGCAAGGCGGTTTTTGATAAAGCCTGTCTGATCCTCATGAATGAGATAATTCATATGCGGTTCCAATCGAGAGGCTAGTGCTTTGGCATATAGCTTGATATCAGTATTCAGTAGTGATAGTGGTCGATAATTTGAGCAATCCTGTGGATCCTTGCCTTTTTTTAAAAGTAAAGAGATAATGGCTATGTTATTATTTTTGCAAAATGAACCCTTAGAAATTGCAGAGAGAATCATATCCCATAAGAGAGGTCCTACTTGGGGCCAGAAGGCTAAATAGAATTCTGGAGGTAACCCGTCTAAGCCTGGTGACTTGCCTTTGTTCATTGACAGGAGAGCTTTATGGAGTTCAGGTAAAGATAAAGGGGCATCAAGAACAACACGATCCTCCTGAGAAAACTGCGGAAGCTGCAGTGGGTTTAAAAAGCTAGCGCAGGATCGACTGTCGTAATTTATCTCTGATGTATATAGAGATGAGTAGAAGGCCTTAAAGTTATCATTAATTTCTATTGGGTCTGTACACAATTTACCAGTGGCGGATTTAATAGAAGTTATATTTGCTAGTCTTTCGCTGGTTTTAAGTTTTAGTGCCAGTAAGTGACTTGGTTGTGCACCGTTTAAATAATAATTTTGTCTTGTTCTATGTATGAGGAAGTCTGCTCTATGTGTAAGTAAATGATTGAGGTCTTTACGGAGTAGCTCCCTCTTAAGTACCAACTCTGGTGTAACATTCAAGGTCATCATATTTTCTACTTCAGAGATGTCTTTTTCTAATTTCTGAATATGCTGCAGTCTAGATTTGTTTAGATTGGAAGCAAACCCAATTGTTTTATCCCCGATGCATCCCTTCAATGCCTCCCACAGAATGCCAGGATCATTCACTGACGGTTTATTAATTGCAATAAATTCATCTAAATGTTCTTTCATTTCATTTTGGAAGATTTCATTCTGCAGTAGAGTGGAGTTAAAACGCCAACGTGCTGCACGTTTTGGGATAGAGAGAATGGTTATTTTAACTGTCACCGCTCTGTGATCTGACAGAGACATGGGAAGTAATTCAAGATCTGAAATCTTATCATACAGCTGTGTAGACAAAAATGTAGTCAATACGGGAAAAGGATTGATGTCGTGAAGAAAAACAGGTAAATTCTCTCACTGAGGGGTGCGACATTCGCCAAGCATCTACAACCGAATAATCTATAGCCCATTTCCTTAATGCACTAGATGCCAGACGTTGTTCTCTTGACTCGGTAATCCCAGTTCTGTCCAAAGAGTGTAGCCAAACTGCATTAAAGTCACCCCCTATTATTAGAGAAAATTCTGATAATTCGAGTATTGTATTAGTTAAGTAGTTGTAGAACTCAGCATCAAATACATTCGGTGCATATACAGAAATAAATGCTATTTTGAACCCATTAATTAATGTTTTTATATAAGCAACTCTCCCTTCAGTATCTCTCCCAGATCCCAGATCTGTATATTGAAAGGTGCGTTTGGCGAGGATTATTACACCTCTATTCTTTTTTGTGTTTGAAGATGCAATAACATGGTAGAATCTATTCTGCATTCTGGCAACATCTTTTTCCAATAAGTGTGTTTCTTGTAAAAAGGCCACCTCCTATTTTTTTCCTTTTTAATAAATCCATAATGCTTATTCTTTTTTGAGGGATATTTAAGCCTCGCCCATTCCAAGATAGTAGTGTAATGTTAGTCATGAATATGTAAAGAAAACAGCAGTGCTACCAAAGTATGCTCAATAAAGAAAATACAGCTGTTTAATAAAGATAAATAAGGTTGTTTCATCAGGTCCAGTCCCATATTCACGTCTACCGTGCCCCCCGGTCTCCTCTTGTTCCCAACCCTGTACTCCTCTGAGAAAAGAGAAGTGTCCCTACAAAAAACAGAACCCCTACCCACCCACCCCAAAAATAATTGTGACTGAAAAAGACAGTCTGAAAATATAGGGGCTAAAGAACCCACCTTACCCCCTCCCCTTAAGCTGATCCCTTATCTGAGTGGAATATAGCTTAACAAAAACAAACAGGGACAAAATTGCCCATCTTCAAACAGAAATATTTTGCTATTAATATTTATACTCAGATAAAGTCTGGCATGAATCAAGAAAAACCTAAATACTGAATATCAAACATCCAACATAAATTGATATCATTTTCCCCATTAGAAAATAATTAACCAAATAGCAGAGATGGCAGAGTTTTAAGTGTTTGCAGGAAAGTCTTGCAGTATGAGTTCGAGAGTCATACAACGTCATCTCCGTCATGCAACGTCACTCGTCACTTGACGCGGAGGTAAACAAACCAGCATGGTACAGTGGTGGCGTAGAGTTGATGTGGAGCGCTCAGATTTTGAGCCTTACAGGTTACGAACTATTCTTCGTGGGTTCGAGGGAATTGAGGAACGTCTCTGCCTCTGCCGGTTCGTTGAAAAGATGTTGCTCAGCGCCGTGGACCAGTTTGATGACGGCGGGGTACAGCAGGAAAGCCTCGTAGCCCAGACCGCGAGCCCGGTTCATGAGCGGATAGCAGGGACGTCTCCGCCTGGCAGTGCAGTCACTGTAGTCCGGTGCGAATCGAACAGTGTGGCCGGCGACTTCCACAAGTGTTCTCCTCGACTCGTTCAGGATGCGATCTCTGTGAAGCGCAGACATGTCACTATCATGACTCTTAGAGCAGCCGATGAGGGACGCGGCGGTCCGATGCGATGAGCCCGCATTAGCTCCGGTGGATTGTCGGTGAGCCGCGGGAACCACTTGTGGATGTTGGACATCAGGTAAGCCAGTGCGTTTCCCTTCTCCTCTCCCTCTTTCAGGAAGATAAGGCGCAGATTGTCTCGTCTGCTTCTGTCCTCCAGAGCTACGAATTTGTTCTCAAGCTGGTTCAGTATTTGGCTGTGTTGCGATGTGGTGTCTTCAGCGTTCTTGACCCGTGTCTGCAGCGTTGCAGTGATTGTACGCTGGGCCTTGATATCCTCAGCATGTTTGGATAGGGTCTCTTGTATGGTTCCCAGTTGAGTTTCTAGACGTTCGAATCTTCCTTTGGAGTTTTTCTCAGCCTGATTGAAGAACTTTTCCAAAGTAGCTTCCAGATAGGCCACTGTCAGCTGGCCTGCAGCGGCGGTCTCATCGTCATCCATTGTTTGTTGTTTGTCAGCTGTCTCTTTGGGCTTGGAATTGCGGAGTCGCGTCGGCATTATAATAGGCGAGGCAGGCAGATATTAATCTGCTTGTTTGCAAGTTTGACTGACTAAAACGAGGTCTGATCAAAGGTTTTATAGCAGAAAAGTTTGGGGAGTTTGGGCAGCGGGAGAACTACTCCGCCATCTTGATCACGTCACGTGAGACACGTGGTCTCCTCTTTTGACACTTGACATGATACTGTTGCCCTTTATATCAACGCCTGAGATATGTCGAGCCCTGAGAGAATAACGATTGTTCATAGCTCACACCTATTGATTCTCTGTGGCTTTCCCACCATGGCCTGCCTAAGTGGACACAGCATGCTTATGCCTGATTTATACACCTGCGGCTGTGCGCCTAAGCGGTCTGTGTGGGCCCCTCTCGCACACACCATAGTACCGCGGCAGTTTGCACGTAGCACGTCATTTCTTTTTGATTTAGACCCGCGGTTTTCAAATCCTTTGTCGGCAGTCTTTCATTTATTTGATAGGCGTGATTCAATAGTTCTATATAAGTTTGGCCCAACACAACTCCATGGCTAGAAAAAACAAGTTATGGAAGAGTTGGATGATGAGGAGGAACTGGTTACGACACCTGCCTGTATGACAGCTCAAGGACCACTCGCATCTCTGTGGGTGACAATGGCTGGCACCAACAGTGTGTTATTTAAAAAAGGTCACTTCAGTTAATTGGTTGTGTTGTCGTTATGCTGTTCAGCACTAAGTAGAAAAACATTGCACAATAAACTGTCCATCACAAAGTCATGGCAATAACATGCAGCAAAAGAAGCATAATGCAAGGTTGCATTCTGAGCTACAGACACAGCTATAGAACTGAATAATTCAATATCACACCGTATTGTAAATAAACCAAACAAACAGTCGATAAAGCTGTATACAGTGTTGGAAATTGACTTTTTTTGTCCACCTGCCACTGTGGAAAAAAGAAAGGTAATCTATAGAGTGGCTGGTAGATTTTGTAATCTACCAGCCACTCCGTAGATAACCTTTTTTTTTTGCTGGTAAATGAAGCAAATGTAGCAGCCACTTGCAGATTTTACCAGCATTTGGCTGGTGAATGGTGCCAATTTCCAAACCTTGTTGTAAATACAGTAGACAGTATATATAGTAGATTTCCATGTGATACAATAACATCAAGTTTTTCTTGCATTTTTATTAAATACATGGTTTTTGGATTAACATAGTAATTAGCCATATATCTAATTTTTTCACAGGAAAGAGTCAACTTTTAACTTTTGCCCGTTTATGTTAAGTCATTCGATCAGATTGTTACTCGGTGAGGTCAGAACAGTGTGTTGATTGATTATAATGACACAATATGACGAGGCTGAAATGGGAAGATAATCTTGGTTCTGCTCTATGTCTTTTATTTTCCTGTTTGCAGAGTGTTTTGGTGTCTTGGACCAAAGGCTTCAAGTCAAACGGAGTGGAGGGAAAAGATGTGGTCAGCCTTCTGAGGAAATCCATCAAAAAACGAGGGGTAAGTGTACATATTCTAGTTTTGTGTTAATAATACCGTGTAAATTTATTTTGCGTTAAAAACGTGGTAACTTAAATTAATTTTAATGCCACTAATTTCTTTCACGCATTAACGCAACTTGCGACTTTTAGGTTGTAGCGGGCTCAGTTTTAAAGCCAGAGTGAAGATCCATCATGGCATCATATGAAACTATCTTATGATAATCACATGCAGTTTGGGGCAAGTCATAGTCAAGTCAGCACACTGACAGCTGTTGTTGCCTGTTGGGCTGCAGTTTGCCATGTTATGATTTGAGCATATTTTTTATGCTAAGTGCAGTACCTGTGAGGGTTTCTGGACAATATTTGTCATTGTTTTGTGTTGTTAATTGATTTCCAATAATAAACATTAGGGGTGTAACGATACGTTTTTACAACGATACGTTTTTACAACGATACGTTTTTACAACGATACGATACCATACGATTTCCATGGTTCCGATACGATTCAAGGACGATATTTGGCTCATCTAGAGCGATACGACACGATACGATTCAATGATTTGAAATCGATACAGTAACTGTTTTTTGCCAAAGATTCAATCAGTGTGACTGTGAAATAAATATCTGATACCGGACAGAGCAGGTCAGGATTCCTCAAAGTTTTTCTTGTAAGGGAATCAGGGATAAATTAATTATGGATATAAACAAGTAAACAACGATTAATGGCAAATACATACACATTTTTATTTGAAAATAATTCATTTCTCAAGATACAAGGCAGTGCAATATTTAACAAAAAATATAATAAACCAACTTCTATTCAAGTTAAATGAACAGTGGTTTAACCTGCTTAATCTGGGAAAACATTTTAAAACTAGGTGAGACTAACGTTAGTTGAATTTCTGTTTTGTTTTTTTACTTTACTCCCGTGATAATTTGCCTCGCGCACCTTCTGCTCTCCGGCTGGATGCGTGAGGCTGATGCTGTGTGCACATAGATATCATGACGGGGAAAGGAAAGTCATTTTCTCTGAATGAAAAACTGACAGCGCACGGGGAAAGCACCCGTAGGTGAAGCCGCCCTCGCAAGTTGACTGATAGCGCCTGCTCACATAATGCCCCCAAAATGAAACTCAGCTTTGGCACTGCAGCGCCGGCAGCTCATGCAGACCGCTGCCCGTCTCCCTCCACGCCGCTACCGGGTGAGAGAGCGAGGAGTCCAGTGCGCTGTTCGTCCACATGCACGCCATGGATGCGTGCTCGCGCTGCAGAGGGCCAAGCTGGCAAGCTGGCACATGTCTGGAGAGTGAACTGGAGTAACGTTTAACTTATCTTTACTAATAAAAATGCTAAAAAATCAATATACGTCTCCCGTGAAGGACAACTTGCCGAGTATCTATCGATGTAGTTGGATCGTAGGAATATAAATCGATACATCGATGTAGTAGATGAATCGTTATACCCCTAATAAATATATACATATGTTTGCATAAAGCAAGCATATTTGCCCACTCCCATGTTGATAAGAGTATTAAATACTTGACAGATCTCCCTTTAAGGTACATTTTGAACAGATATGTTCTGCAATTTATCGCGATTTGGACAATCATGCGATTAATCGTGATTAGATATTTTAATCGATTGACAGCCCTACTAGCAACCCAAAACAATGAATACTGCAAACTGTACATGACAAAGAATTTGTATTTGGACCTCAAAGTATAGTTATAAACATAGTTATAGTCCTAGAGCTGAAAGAATACATGTTCTTGACAGGCTCAGTCTGAGGGTAATGCTTGAGGGAAATTTGCAAAAGTGAGCTGAAAACAGCCCCTGGCAGCTCTTGGTGACAAGCAGCATGGCACAGCACAACTCACTTCTTCTCAGAAGCATTTCAGTGGGAAAAAACTGAACTCCTCCTTTTTTTTAAATACCACATGTCAAAAAGGAACATACTTACCTTCAGGGGTTACTGTTATGAGTGCGGGCTGGATCTGTCTCGACCGTGTGTTCAGACAGAATGCAAAGCGAAATTTAGAGGTTGCGTGATTGCATACAGAGACAATGGAAAGGCACGACTATAGGCAATATTTGTCTGCGTGAGTCAAAAAGGTTTCAAACGTGGGCAAAGCATTTGCAAGTTCTGTCTGATCACACCTTGATACTCACCAACAGCTGGGGATTTAGGTGAGGTACAGGAAGGTGGACGGGAGCTTGGTTGGGGCTTAGGGGCAAACACAACCATTTCAGGGGAGGACTTACATTCCGATTCATCCGTGAACAACTGTGGGAAGTACAGTAAAGCTTCTGCCCTGCAGCATGCAGTAGATATGGAACTCAACTGTAGATTCGGCGGTTTATTCACATTTAACTCTGTGAAATTACAGTTGAGTTCGACCAAAGCACACTTGGTGATTGTTGGAAAGAGTAACGACGACGGTTTAGGTGAGATTTATTTTGTTTCTATCCAGTTTGAATGAAGTGTTTTACAACAGCTGATCTCAACATAAACAAAAAATAGACATGGATGATGGCGCAAGCTGAACGGAGAAGGGGGGGGGACACATATTTTTCAGGAGGTGCGCGGTGCGGCTCTGAGGAAACTGCAAGTTAAGATTTTGACATTCTGTGATGTTGAGAGGAACCATTCTCCGGTGATTTAATTTTTCTGAATGCATGGTCTTAGTAGTTTTATCACCCTATATGGATTGAAGGGGGGGTATCCAATTGGTTTAATTCTATTTCTTTCCATTTTGCTTTATAATCATCATTGCATCAGCAGAATAAGAATCTTAATTGTTTAACTGCTTTATAGTAATCCTCCAGGCATAGAAGAGACATTCCTCCCTCTTCTAATGGCTAACTGTAGTATTTTGAGTCACACCCTAGGCTTTTGACCCTTCCATATGAATCTGGAAATCATTTGTTTCCATTCATTGAATTGCTTCATTGGTATCTCTGCAGGTAGAGACTGATAAAGGAACAGCAATTGTGGTAAAATGTTCATCTTTATAATCTATATTTGGTTATACATATTAAGTGTTAAGGGAACACATCTATCCAGATCTGTTTTCATTTCCTTTGTGATAGAAGAGTAATTTAAATTCAAAATATTAGTCAGATTCTTCGGTATATTAACAATGAGGTATTTAATTTTATTATTTTTCCATTTACTTTTATGTATGTTCTTGTGTGGTAAATAGTCATAAGAAAGGATTTGGGTTTTATGTATTTCGAATTTATATCCTGAATCAAAACCAAACTGTTCAAGGTGGGACTTAAGTTTAGGCAGGCTAGAGTCTGGTTTGGAGAGAGTAACATCATCCGCGTACAGACGTATCTTGTGCTCAGGTACGGCATTTAGCATAAAAAAATATGCTCAAATTATAACGTGGCAAACTGCAGCCCAACAGGCAACAACAGCTGTCAGTGTGTCAGTGTGCTGACTTGACTATGACTTGCCCCAAACTGCATGTGATTATCATAAGTGGGCATGTCTGTAAAGGGGAGACTCGTGGGTACCCAGAGAACCCATTTACATTCACATATCTAGAGGTCAAATGTCAAGGGACCCCTTTTGAAAATTGGCAATGCCAGTTTTTCCTCGCCAAAAGGTAGCATAACTTTGGAGCGTTATTTAGCCTTCCTTACAAGCTAGTCTGACATGGTTGGTACCGATGGATTCCTTAGTTTTTTTTTGTTTCATATGATGCCAGTATCGCCACTCTACCTAAAACTGAGCCCGCTACAAGCTAAAAATTGCAAGTTGCATTAATGCATTGAAGAAATTAGTGGCGTTAAAACAAATTCGCATAAACATGCTATTATCGCGTTAACTTTGACAGTCCTAGTCTATGACATTTTGACCTGCTTGAATGTAAGTCCTGGTGACTTGAAATACTTCTAAATATTAGGAAAATATCGTATATTATCTGTAAATCAAAAGTTCTATGCCTTTTGCCGCAGCTTTACAGTCTGAGCTGTTTTAAATGTATACAATTAAATCTCATCGCAGGACTTTGACGTTGACATTTTGGCCGTGATCAATGACACCGTGGGAACCATGATGACCTGCGGCTACGATGATCATCACTGTGAAATTGGCCTCATTGTGGGTGAGTCCAGTCTAACTTTGAATGTAAATGAAATAACAAAGGATCGGTGAAGGTCAGTGTTTGCTCACATGCCAATTAGCAGAGTGTTTGGATACTGATGCTGGAGGAAACATTACTGAATGAGCAGCATTTCAGGGGAAAAAATGCATCGTCATTTGGCGGATTGCCAACATTTGCCATGTGGAGTAAAATAATCTCACATAGGTGTAACATTTTTATTATTCCATGTTATTTACATAATGTTCCTAAACATTAAACCATTCAGTGAGCCCCTCGTGCCCTGTATGGAAGCATCTGCATTGGTAATGTTATTCAGGTTTTTCCTGTAATTTGTCTCCTGGCTGTATATGTGCCGCAAGCCACAGTGAATTGTTTATGCAACCATAATAGAGTAGGTGTATAATGTGCAGATTTAAATATGCAAAGCGAGCAGAAGGAGGGCTGGAAAGGATAGATCTGTGTCTTGACATGGGACAAGAACCCGTTCCATCGTGTCGATACCATGATAGATTTTCCTCTTTCCTGTAGTATCACTGTGTTATTTCATTTTATATGCGCTTGTATCAAATCAGAAGTCATGGATTTTAACAGTACTATGCACACTAAAGGAATTCTCAGAGAAAACAGAGCAGAATTGTACCTCCTGGAGGGCAGAAGGGTGTTGCCTAGGCAGTGCCATATACATTATAGTATCCTTTAGTCTGTTTTTTGTTATTTTTTTCCCCAATTTGGATCAGCCAGTTCTCCCCTGCACTGCAGGGCCCGTCACTACTAACTCCCACTCTTGTTTTGGAGGAAAGATTTATGTCTCCTCGGATTCACATGGAGTTCTTTTAATCTACCCGTTAGATCTCATCCCCTGCTGCAGAGGTGTCTCACTATCAGTGCTTGAAGAGGAAAACAAAAAAAAGTACCAGTAGTACTCTCTTATTCACATGCTGGTGTGTCTGTGTATCGGCCGGTATCAGCAATCTCTTGTGACTATTTCCTATTTATTCAATATTTCTTTAAGATAAGATAAGATATACTTTTATTGTCCCCCGTGGGGAAATTTTCCCTGGACTTTGTCCAACTGCAGTTACTAACGCTAAATTAAAACAACAACAACAAGAATGATAAACGTTTCCACATAAGACAGGGAAACAGTTTGACGGAAACAGATGTTTCAACACACAGACAGTCCACGTACATAATGGCACATACCATCACACACACCATGGCAGGTATTGCCCCCAGGTAGTGCACTACACCGTCTACCGTCTTGCCCACATTGCACAGACAATAACCCAATATTACACAGATGCAACATATTGCACTGTCCCTATTTCACACATTGCACTGTCCTAACATATTGCACTGTCCCTATTTCACACATTGCACTGTCCTAACTTATTGCATTGTCCCTGTATAACACATTGCACTATGACTTTTTGTCCCCTATTGCACTTCCTTTATATTGCACTCATGTCACCTATTTGCTGTCTTAACATATTGCACTCTGCCTGTGTATTTTGCGCTGTCCTTATGATGGTTTTATATTACGAGTTGTTGAGAAGTTTAATGGACATCGGCATGAACGAATGTTTGTAACGGTTCAATCTGCTCCGTGGGACTCTATCTCCTGCCGGAAGGTAAAAGTTGGAACTCCTGATGTAAAGATGTGAGTTGGGTCTGTCACAATTTTCTGTGCCTGTCTGATGACAGACTGCTCATAAAGCACCTGGAGGGTTAGGGTGGTTATCGACCCCCATAATCTTCATGGCAAGTCTGCACCAGGCGAGAAATCTGTGACCTCAACTGCACGGTCAGGTTAATTCTTCTGGAAATGTTTCCCCTGAAAGAGCAGATTCAGAAAACTTTTAGATAATGTTTCATTAATTGTATTTGTTCATAAATAACAAATGTTATGACGAACAGTTCGCTAATTATTTTACAAAAAGGACGTGAACATTGTACTGATAAATTGCAGCTCACCCCGCTTCCTCCGTGACGTGCGTCTGCTCGTCCAGATGCTCCCCACGTAGTTTTTAATGTTCATCGAGAGGCGCGGTGCAAATACGCTGGCGTTGCGCCGTTATGAATCTCCCAGAGATCCTGATATGGAGAGGGCAGAAAAGAGTACTGGAAGCTTGTGTGTGCAAGAAAAAGTCACAATACGCCAAAGAGTAAAATGAAGAAGTGCCGGTTCTGCCTACCGGTGACTACCGGCCCACTTTGAGCACTGTTCACTACCTAGACAGAGTTCACTGGTGCAGCAACAGGAACATGATCCCACACCAGCATCCCACTGGTTAACAATGCCAGTTAGGTTTGATGTAAACAATGAGCAGCGCACGGAAAGAGGCTTATCCGTCGTCAGACCCAATAGCCGATGGGTTCCGAGATTGGTGGTGCCTATACGCACAACCTGGGGTCTGCCCTTCAGGATGTTCAGGCAAAGACCATAAAAAAGACAAAATTCCGATAAAGAAACGTCTGTAAATCAGAGGATTTTTTAAAAATTTTTTTTAGGTAAATCAACTTCCCAGTACGAACACTTAAATACCCCTCATTTAAATCATGTCTTAAAAGCTATAAAATTAACGAACAGCCAAATCCTGAGTTATTTTCCTCGTGCATCAGACCCACGGGCATGTACGCTCATATGACAAATCCGGTTCTGCCAGCTTCCTGCTAGCTGTATGCGGCTGTAATAATGGATATATTGGCTGTAATTCATCACTTTTATTTGAACACACCCATGGGCTGTATGGTGTAAGCCTGTACCGTGTTGGATGTATTAACGTCTCTGTTCCCAAACAACCGGCTATCGGCCAGTAGCTAGTAGTGCCAGAATTTAATGTAGTGTAGGCTATTTACTAACACGCAGGGCAAAAGCACAGGACACAACCTCTATAATTTATGAAGGAAATAAGTTAATAACACGGAGGCTCCGCAGTCTGCACCAAGACGGGAACTACTTTATTACTCCAACCTTCTTAACTACAGCAGCATCACCGCTTCACTCCTTCCGTTCCACCCTTCACAATAAAATCCCCGGACACATACACTGGAACACTGCTCACTAGAGGGAACTTAAAGTCATTCAGGACTCAACAAAATTACGCTTTTAACGTTAGCTGAGCTGGCTTTACTTGCAAAGGTTTTATTGCACTTACTTAGAGAGACCTAATGAGCGTAGTTGTCAACTCCACTTCACCCGTTTTATTCAGAGTTTCGGTAGCCATTCCTAAATAAAATTATTTTTCTCATTCATTACGTTTCAGGCGGTCTTTTGTGATGTGTTTATTGGGTATGTTCATATCGCGAAAACGATGAAAATCCGATTTATCAGTCAGCACTACCTCACTACAGACTGCAGTGAGAGGTTGAACATTTCTGTGAACACATCTGCCAGTTAATCTGCACGCACCTGGATATTATTAGTGGGCAGGGGTGCTGGTCCTTTTGTACCTGCTCAGCCAGGAAGTTGTTCTCAAAGCTGCTGACATTATCTCAGTGCTGCTGCTTTTCCCTTTTGTAGACTGTAATAGTTCTTACCACAGAACAGATTTGACATGACACATTTTTTGGTAATGAAACAAACCAGAACTGTTAAGATTTAAAGAAAAGAGTAGACACTGGTGGAGATTCTGAATGAAGAGTTTGTGTTAGTTTTCATGGGAGAGGGTGATTCCTTGATTCAAACATGACTGAGAGACTCTACAATAGAATGTTTAGTCAATCTGGATGTTATTTTTAGATGAGAATTACTAATTGTTCTTCTAACATCCCTTCCCTCAAGGAACGGGGACCAATGCCTGCTACATGGAGCAGATGAGGAACCTTGATATGCTGGACGGTGACGAGGGACGGATGTGTGTTAACACAGAGTGGGGCGCTTTCGGAGACGACGGCGCCCTGGAGGACCTGCGCACCAACATTGACCGGGACATAGACGCAGGCTCTTTGAACCCTGGCAAGCAGCTGTGAGTGTCTTTGAGCGTATCTGACTTGGTACTACGTAAAACATTCCTCAGCGGTGACTTTACTCCTCTGCAGACAGGGCCTGTATAAAAGATGCCTTTATTTCTTATCTCATTTCCATAGCATTATCCTGCCATAACTCTGATTTCTCCTTGAAACAGACGGATGCTGTTCTCACTCGCGATTTCCAGTCTATTCAACTTCATGTTCTTTCTCACTGTGTTAAGCTGCTTTCAATGCAACTCACTGAGTGAAACACTTTCTGCACATAAAAAAGCCTTTCAGCAACTCAAAGGGAATAATCCTTGTTATGGCCAACAAGTTAGCTACTGTAACACTTTAACGCCACAAATTTAACGCATTAACACAACTTGGGTTGTAGCAGGCTCAGTTTTAAAGCTAGTGAAGGGAAGGTACTGGCATCATATGAAAATAAAAAAAACCTGAGGAATCCATTGGTACCAACCATGTCATACTAGCTTGTAGCGAAGGAGGCTAAATAACGCTCCAAACTTACGCGAAATTTTGGTGAGGAAAAACTGTCATAGCCATTTTCCAAAGGTCCCTTGACCTCTGACCTCCAGATATGTGAATGAAAATGGGTTCTATGGGTACCCACGAGTCTCCCCTTTACAGACATGCCCACTTTATGATAATCACATGCAGTTTGGGGCAAGTCACGGTCAATTTCACTTTCTGGACAATATTTGTTATCGTTTTGTGTCGTTAATTGATTTCCAATAATAAACATATATTTGCGAAAAAGCAAGCATATTTGCTCACTTCCATGCTGATAAGAGTATTAAATACTTAACAAATCTCCCTCTAAGGTACATTGTGAACAGATAAAAATTTTTATTAATTGTGATTAAATATTTTAATCGATTGACAGCGCTAATTCATTCATACGGTTCTTTTAAATTGAAGTCTGGAAGTCTGACTCCTTATATTTATGTATATAAGGAGTCATTCATGTGTATATATATGTAATGAATCAGGTTTGGTCGAGATATTTTAGGTAGTTAATAATAATTTCCAGTGTCAGTGACACTGACTTGCTTAAATGAGCTGAATTAATTTTGATCAGTTTTATATCTGGTTATTCATTCATTCATTCTAAAGATGCACCGATACCACTTTTTGTCAGATCGAGTACAAGTACTTACATTTGGGTACTCGCCGATACCGAGTACCAATACGAGCACTTCTCTGTGCCAAAAGACCCTCGTTAACAGCCAGCTGGAGGATGTGAGCGACACGGCAGGCTGGGGAGTCCCGCATACGAGGCGGTGCGCCGTGACCGGCTCTAGGTCGGCTTGGAAAGGCTCGGGGTGAAGGTGGCTCGCGGCTGCAGCTTTACAGCGCTTCCTGCCCCGACCTGGACCGGGAGCAGGGAGCCCCGTCACGGTCGACCGGGGCGGTCTGTCTTCAGTGCGCCCCAACCGCGTTGTGCCGCGGCCCACGTAAAAGGCACCAGGGGTCTGTGGTGATGTCGGCAACCCACCCGGCCCGTCTTGAAACACGGACCAAGGAGTCTAACGCACGAGCAAGAGGGTGCAAGCAAAACCCTGTGGCACAATGAAAGTGAGGGCCGGCGCGCGCCAACTGAGGTGGGATCCCGACCCAGCGGGGTCGGGCGCACCGGCATGTCTCTCCCGCACAGTCGGGGAGGTGGAGCGTGAGGACCCGAAAGATGGTGACGAGAGGTTAATGTCGCGCTGTTGTAAAGTGGTATCGGCGCCGTTTTGCGAGTATGACTACGAGTACATGAGCACAGTATCGGACCTGATACCCGATACTGGTATCTGTATCGGTGCATCCCTAATTCATTCATTACACGTAACTCTATATCTGGTGACTTTAAGCATCTTTGAGTCCCTGAAAAGCGCTAAATAAGTTTAATTTATTATTATTATTATTATTATTATAAACCTGTAATGTAGACATGTTAAAGCAGTGTTCAGCTGTCTTGGCTGTGGCAACGATTTAGTGTTGCCTTGTGTAGAATAGTGCTGCCAGATGTGTTTGTAGTATTCAATTGGATTTTTTTCGGACTTTAGAGGATTCAGCAAACTTCCCCACAGTCCATTCAGTCAATTGAAGGTTTTGTGTTAGTGTGCTAGTGCTTAAAATGTATTTATTTTCTGTTTTTGTACTTGTTTCATTGTATTATTAACTATAAGTGTGCAGCCAGTTTGGGACAAGTCATAGTCAAGTCATTGTGAAATCTGGTGAAGGAACGCCAAGTTCTGGTCACATGACCGAAGCACAGCCAATAGGAATGCTCCCTCAATGAAGTTTCCCGTCATGGGCTAGATTTTCTAAAGCCTGAAAACAGAGCCATGAGGAGGTGCAGAAGTCTAGTTATCTCTCAGAACACTTGAATTACAATATGCTGAAAGGTTATTATGGAATTTTTGCCCAATGATGCCAAAAATATACTGCCTACTGCCACTTTAATGTCTTTTAATGCGTGGATGTGTAATTAACAGTGAAGTACAGCAGCTGAGGTAAAGCCAAGTTCACACTACACAACTTGCTGTCTTTATCGGGAGTCTTGAAGTCGTGGTTTTCATACTAAAATGTCTGACCGGAGACAGGGAGTTACACGCTACAAGATCTTTCACCAGGAGGAATCACGGATGAGGTCTCCAAACTATGTTTTGTCACGAAAACTAACATCAACAAGCGTGACCGTGCAAAGTCACGCTCGTTGATGTAGCCTGTTTCCACACATATTTACTATAGCCCCTATGTAGATCGGTGTCTGTGTCATGTGTTATGGTTATTCATGCAAACATCCAACACTCTTAAGTGCAACAACAACTTTGGTCCTCCGCCAGGTTTCCCCTCAACCCCGTGTCTTGCACTCTCATTGATTATAGCTCCCTGACAGACTCCTTGACAGGTCCACATATTTAGCACGCTAATTATCTGCCCGTGATGAATCAGTGAGCCTCTCGGCTCGAGTGCCGAGCCAGTGTGGATCTACCTCTGATCTGGGGCTGTTGTCCGGGAGCTCCAAAAACTGTCGGGGAGAGGGGCAGGTCGGCACCTTGCATGGCAGCCTCTGCCATCAGTATATGAATGTGTGTGTGAACGGGTGAATGTTGTGTGATGTAACATGTAGTGTAAAGTGCTTTGAGTGCTTTGGAGCGCTATATACAGACGTAGGCAAAGTTGTTGGTAACGTTCCGTTAAAGAGAGAAAAACCCACAATGGTCACTGAAATAACTTGAAACTGACAAAAGTAATAATAAATAAAAATTTACTGAAAATTAACTAATGAAAATCAGCTGTTGCTTTTGAATTGTGGTTCAACAGAATCATTTTAAAAAACAAACTGATGAAACTGGCCTAGACAAAAATGATGGTAGCCCTAGAAAAGATGTAAAATAATGTGACCATAGGGACATGTTAAACTAAGGTGTGTCCTGTAATTAGCATCACAGGTGTCTTCAAACTTGTAATCAGTCAGTCTGCCTATTTAAAGGGTGAAAAGTAGTCACTGTGCTGTTTGGTGTCATGGTGTGTACCACACTGAACATGGACCACAGAAAGCTAAGGAGAGAGTTGTCTCAGGAGATCAGAAAGAAAATTATAGACCTTCATGTTAAAGGT
Source organism: Sebastes fasciatus (assembly GCF_043250625.1). Taxonomy (NCBI): domain Eukaryota; kingdom Metazoa; phylum Chordata; class Actinopteri; order Perciformes; family Sebastidae; genus Sebastes; species Sebastes fasciatus. The sequence continues at coordinate 4,362,485 of NC_133800.1, forward strand.
AAAGGCTATAAGACCATCTCCAAGCAGCTTGATGTTCCTGTGACTACAGCTGCACATATTATTCAGAAGTTTAAGGTCCATGGGACTGTAGCCAACCTCCCTGGACGTGGCCGCAAGAGGAAAATTGATGACATATTGAAGAGACGGACAATACGAATGGTAACCAAAGAGCCCAGAACAACTTCCAAAGAGATTAGAGGTGAACTCCAAGGTCAAGGTACATCAGTGTCAGATCGCACCATCCGTCACTGTTTGAGCCAAAGTGGACTTAATGGAAGACAACCGAGGAGGACACCAAATCATAAAAAAGCGAGACTGGAATTTTCCAAAATGCACATTGACAAGCCACAAAGCTTCTGGGAGAATGTCCTTTGGACAGATGAGACAAAACTGGAGCTTTTTGGCAAGTCACATCAGCTCTATGTTCACAGACGAAGAGATGAAGCATCCAAAGAAAAGAACACTGTACCTAATGTGAAACATGGAGGAGGCTCGGTTATGTTATGGGGCTGCTTTGTTGCATCTGGCACAGGGTGTCTTGAATCTGTGCAGGGTGCAATGAAATCTCAAGACTATCAAGGCATTCTGGAGCGAAATGTGCTGCCCAGTGTCAGAAAGCTTGGTCTCAGTTGCAGGTCATGGGTCCTCAAACAGGATAATGACCCAAAACACAGCTAAAAACACCCAAGAATGGCTAAGAACTAAACATTGGACTATTCTGAAGTGGCCTTCTATGAGCCCTGATCTAAATCCTATTGAACATCTGTGGAAGGAGCTGAAACATGCTGTCTGGAGAAGGCACCCTTCAAACCTGAGACAGCTGGAGCAGTTTGCTCACGAGGAGTGGGCCAACATACCTGTCGACAGGTGCAGAAGTCTCATTGAGAGTTACAGAAATCACTTGATTGCAGTGATTGCCTCAAAAGGTTGTGCAACAAAATATTAAGTTAATGTTACCATCATTTTTGTCTAGGCCAGTTTCATTAGTTTGTTTTTTTTAAATGATTCTGCTGAACCATAATTCAAAAGCAATATCTGATTTTCATTAGTTAATTTTCAGTGAATTTTTATTTATTATTACTTTTGTCAGTTTCAAGTTATTTCAGTGACCATTGTGGGTTTTTCTCTCTTTAACGGAACGTTACCAACAACTTTGCCTACGTCTGTAAATAAAAGTCCTTTTACCATTTATGTAGCCAGCTGAAGATAGGTCAAAGCAAATTAGCAATTACCATGAATACAGTACATGCAGATGATAATCAGCCTAAACCGATGGAGAGAACAGATACACCCACACGCTCTAAATTGAAGGAATAGTATTAGATAAAGTGAACTATTACAGGTTGATTCAGTGCACGATTGTATTAATCGTGTGCCTTTTTTCGACGTAAATGAGTGCACTTTGCGTTTCATGTTTCATGTTTCTATGCTGCCTCGCTGCAAACAGAAATCACCTGCTATCAAAAGGCAGATCAAGTAGAACATGAGTGGAAAATGTGAAATGTATGTCCTCGAGACAGAGATGTAAACCAGGAGGTGTCCTTACTGAAATATCACTGGTTTCATGAGAGTTCAGCATCTGTTAGGCTTTCAGTTAGCTGCATTTGCATTTGTATGTGCATATGTAGAATAGATACAGTATTTTTTGATAGGCCTGTTTAAGGTATGATTGAAACTCATAGATGTGACAATGTGTAATATTTGATCCTCTTTTTCTCGTGTTGGCGTGCAGGTTTGAGAAGATGATCAGTGGCATGTACATGGGGGAACTGGTGCGTCTCATCCTGGTGAGAATGACCAAAGAGCGGCTGCTGTTCCAGGGCAAGACGAAGTCAGAGCTTCTCACCACTGGAAGCTTCAACACCAGCTACATCTATGCCATTGACAATGACAAGTTAGTGTGTGTGTGTGTGTGTGTGTGTGTGTGTGTGTGTGTGTGTGTGTGTGTGTGTGTGTTTAAGGTCACAAAAAGGTCTAATGGTTTTGGTTAACTTGGACCTGACATCTTATCACCTGGATGAATGAGATGACTCTATTGACAGTATCAATCAGCATGTGTTAGTCAATCTGGTAATCACTGATTACTTAAAGGCAGGGTTGACGATGTTCTCCAGTATACACTATTTGTTATATTGGTTGAAATGTTCTTTACACCCCGACAGTGATCCATTACTGATGAGCTCTGAACAAGGACCGGAGAAGAGCCGTCATCTGTAGCTGCTGTAATCCTGTAAAAACGTCTACCAATCACTGCCTCACGGTCCGCTTGGAAAGAACCAATCAGATGCCTCTCTGCCTCCCTGCTCGTACTCTACCCTTGGCGTGCACCAGCCTGAACTCAAAGCGCGTCGCCGCCGCACGTTTCCTGGAGAATGGAAGAGAACACTCAGCCCTGCAGTAGCACTGCTGCGGTTACTTGTCATGAGGTAGCGTTGTTGAGTTGAGGTCCTCTCTCCGCTCTGTGTCTGTGAAGTAGTTACGACGCGGCGGTGCTCGTGCATGTGTGTGGGGGGGTGTTGCCTTGGAACCTTTGAGTTCAGGCTGGTGCACGCCAAGGGTAGAGTACAAGCAGGGAGGCATCTGATTGGTTCTTTCCAAGCGTACCACGAGGCAGTGATTGGTAGACGTTTTTACAGGATTACAGCAGCTACAGATGACGGCTCTTCTCCGGCCCTTTTTCAGAGCTCATCAGTAATGGATCGCTGTCGGGGTGTAAAGACCATTTCAACCAATATAACAAATAGTGGAAACTAGAGAACATCGTCAACCCTGCCTTTAAGTATGCAAAGAATAGGCTCTCCTGATGTTTGCTGTCCCTCCTGTCTTTTATATTATACGTAAGGACAGAAAAGATGAGTTTGCATTACATTTGAAGTCTTCCTTGTAGGCCAGTGAAGTATAGCAGTAGATGCAGGCAAGTCGTACTGTCGGTTCAAAATGGCAATAAGCAATCATTTTGCATTGGTAACAGGCTCACTTGCTAAACCAGCTAAATACAAACATTTCCAGCATGGTGTTTGCTTTTATGCATCCCCGCTGGCGACATTATGTTTTCGGGTTGTCCGTCTGTACGTCCATATGTCTGTATGGTCCATTCTCGTGATTGCGATATCTGAGGAATGCCTTCAGAGAATTTCTTGAAATTAGACACAACGTCCACCTGGACTCAAGGATGAATTGATTAGTTTTTGGTGGTCAAAGGTCAAGGTCACTGTGACCTCACAAAACAAGTTTTATAATATGCTTATTATAACTATCTAACTATAAAGCGAGGAATCTCTGTCTGTCTGTCCGTCTGTGTGTTTATTTGCATATCTCGAGAACCGTTCTGTGTCGAATTTTGTGCAATTTGGACACGTGACACGTTCAATATTAGTTAACTTTGAATAAACAGGCACATAGCGTTCTGTGTAGCAGTGGGGGAGGGGCCTTCAGGGCTCTGCGGACTGAGACGAGCATGACGTCCACAGCGAGCAGGAGCCTCCGACCATGCTGCCAGTAGCAATACCGGGAGCAATCGTTCCCAACAGCCGCGGCTCATTGCCTGTCGTTCACTTTACAACCGAACTCCTCTTCACTTCCCTGGAGTTAACAAGAGCGGAATCCGCACATAGGCAGCTTGAACCAGAGTGTATTTCACCGGTGTGACCGTGCGTAAGCCGCGACCTGTGTGTTTTCCCCCTGTGACTAAGACCGTGCTTCCCTGGTGTAGGACTGTGACTGCCACTGTAATAACGTTACCGCCAGGCAAAATACCTCCGCTAATTAAATCCAGTCCCGTGGGTCTGATGCACGTTCATTATGCCGAGGAGAATAACCCTGGATTTGGCTATTAGTTCATTTTACAACTTTTAAGAAATAATGATTTAAATGAGGGCTATGTAAGTGTTCCTACTGGGAAGTAGATTTACCTAAAAAAAAAAAAAGTCTCCTCTGATTTACAGTCGTCTCTTTATACACCCAAGGCCATGGACTCATTGGCGTTTTCAGTCCAAAATGGCGGCAGCTCTACCGCAGCACCATCTAGCGGCTGTTGTCAGAAAAGCACCGGAGTTTTGTCTCTTTGCTTCTATACTCTTTTGTTACAGTTTGTAATTGTAATATGTTTACCTGCAGAGATGAGGAAGGTCTGGCGAGCGCGGAGAAGGTGCTCCGGGGCCTGGGTCTGGACCCGTCGGTCGAGGACTGCATAGCCACTCAGAGGGTGTGTCAGATCGTGTCTACACGGGCCGCACACCTGTGCGCTGCCACTCTAGTGGCGGTGCTGCGGCAGCTCCGGGATAACAAAGCAGCTGAGAAGCTGCGTACCACGATCGGAGTGGACGGCTCCGTTTACAAGAATCATCCAGAGTAAGTGTTCCTGAACACCGTCATGTCTGTCTCGGTGTATCTCACAAAAACACACGCATACACTTAAGCAGAGTTTATAGAGTGATTTCAGTATTCAACATTGTATAGTAGGGGTAGGATTGAATGCATGTCCGCTGAATAGAGTTCGATAGTAGTAGCTGACAAGATAATAGCCGTGATTGAATCCACATTGTTGAGTTTACACATTTGCTGTTGATTCTGTATTCCTCGCTCTACAGAAGCACTTACTATTATCACCTGCTAACAAAAAGACATTCTAAGTGGGCACCTTTGTTTCCTGTTGCAATGTTTATCAGTGCCAGTAGCTAAAAGGAAGTAAACGGGGAACAAAGCTGTTGCCCTAGCAACAGAATGGCGATGAAAAAGGTCTGAGCTATAGTGCATGAGCTTTGTCCTTGTAGTTTTTCAGTGTCAAGCAATGCTGATGAAATATCAGACCAACAAGCCTGTGATAGCACAAACAAATCCACGGAGGGGTGACTGATTTTATAGGCCCCCATAGTTTGAGGGAAATTGCTGCCAGCTAAATTGCCTAAATGCCATAACATTTAAGGAGTTTCCATGTTTACCCGTTGCATACTTGTTGTTGATGTTGTGCTTGCTTGTCATTTCTGCTTGCCCAGTATCAACTGTGCAACTGATATTTGACTGGAAAAAAAACAGTCTTTTTAATTGTGTTTGCTCTCTTCCCAGAATGCATTCTGGTCTTGTTGCTTGTTACAAAAACAGCTACACCCTTATCATGTCCAACCTGTCTCAGAAAGAATAACTTAATATAGTTTATGTTTCTTAGATATAGCATTTTGTATTCTTACCAGGGCTGTCATTCGATTAAAGTGTTTAATCACGATTAATCACATGATTGTCCATAGTTAATTGCTACTAGCTGCAAATTTATCACACATTTTTTATCTGTTCAAAATGTACCTTAAAGGGAGATTTGTCACGTATTTAATACTCTTATCAACATGGGAGTGGGCAAATATGCTGCTTTATGCAAATGTATGTATATATTTATTATTGGAAATCAATCAACAACACAAAACAATGACAGATATTGTCCAGAAACCCTCACAGGTACTGCATTTAGCATAAAACAATATGCTCAAATCATAACATGGCAAACTGCAGCCCAACAGTCTGTCAGTGTGTCAGTGTGCTGACTCGCCCCAAACTGCATGCGATTATCATAAAGTCGGCACATAGATTTTACTGTAGTCGAAGCGATGAGTGATCACTCTGCTTTACAAACAAGAAAGCACATGTTTGCGCATACCTCGGCTAAGGCTTTAAAACCTACCTAACAGGCTATTACTTTCAAAGTTTCACACGTTCATCCATGTTTTCCCTCCTGGGCTAATAACGTTCACTCGCGCACACTGTAGGTTGTCAAGGTTAGCTTTTTATATTCCCAACTTCTACACTCGTAATGAGCTGTGCTATTGCATTTGAAGGAGTAAATTGTAAATGACATGGCATAAATCAGCATTTTGATACCTTTTAAACTTTAATGAGCTTGTCTACGCAAGAGGAAAGGGGATAACAGAAGTGACTACAGATTTAACAAAATGTACCTCCTTTCCCTAGGTTTTCCAGGAGGCTCCACAAGATGGTACGGCGACTTGTGCCGGACTGTGATGTGCGTTTTTTGCAGTCGCAGTGTGGCAGCGGGAAGGGCGCTGCCATGGTAACAGCAGTAGCCTACCGTCTCGCCGCTCAACACGCCGAGCGTGAGCGCATCCTCGACGCCTTGCGTTTGAGCCGCGAACAGCTGCTGGAGGTTAAGAGGCGAATCTGTGAGGAGATGGTGCGAGGCCTGTCGAAGCAAACCCACGAGCAAGCGAGCGTCAAGATGCTTCCCACCTATGTTAGAGACACACCAGATGGAACCGGTAGCTTTTAAAGAGAAAAAACAGACATTCCACTTGACTTGTTATTGAGTTCACTTTTCTCTCTTTCATATAATGCTTTTATGTCTGTGTTTGTGATTCTTGTCTTTTATTGTTCCTCATCAGAGCATGGAGACTTCTTGGTTTTGGACCTTGGGGGCACCAGCTTTCGGGTGCTGCTGGTGCGCGTGCGAAGTGGAAAGAGACACAACGTGGACATGCACCACAAGATCTACAATATCCCACAGGAGACTATGCAGGGCACAGGGGAAGAGGTAAAAACATCACTGGGGTTGAAGTACTTTAGTATTTCACAGTATAAGTAGGGCTGTCAAAGATAATACGATAATAACTCGCAAACGCAAATTTGTTTTAATGACCGTCATTTCTTTAACGCATTAACGCGATTCGTATTTCGGAGGTTTTAAAGCTAGAGTGAAGATACTGTCATCATATGAAACTAGAAAAACCTAATGAATCCATCGGTACCAACCATGTCATACTAGCCTGTACAGAAGGAGGCTAAATAACGCTCCAAACTAAACTTTGGTGAGGAAAAACTGTCATGGCCGTTTTCAAAGGGGTCCCCTTGACCTTTGACCTCAAGATATGTGAATGTAAATGGGTTCTATGGGTACCCACGAGTCTCCCCTTTACAGACATGCCCACTTTATGATAATCACATGCAGTTTTGGGCAAGTCATAGTCAAGTCAGCACACTGACACACTGACAGCTGTTGTTGCCTGCTGGGCTGCAGTTTGGGTGTAGGTAATACTTGACAAATCTCCCTTTAAGATACATTTTGAACAGATAAATAATTTGCGATTAATCGCAATAAACTACGGACAATCATGCGATTAATCGTGATTAAATATTTTAATTAATTTTGCCAGCCCAAATTATAAGTGATTACAGCTTCTGAAAGGATGGAACTGAGGGACGGTCTGTAAAGTTGAATCATCTCTTTCAATGTTTGAAACTGGTCCGCTGACAAAAATGGCGTCATGAATTGTGCAAATCTGAAATAGACTCATCTATGTCTCAATGCTTAATTACGAGCAACACATTTTATTTATCAAAGTTAGCATTTTACACGTGAACAGTTTTGTCTGATGTAATGCATAACAGTGGAACACAGTTCATTATATTGAACACCAACTTGCTTTATATGTGAATTTGCATTCAGTTTCCTTATAAAGATATGTAACTTCAGTTTTTTTTTCTTTTTGTTGTTTTTTTTTGTCTTGTGTGCCAGCTTTTCAACCACATTGTGCACTGCATCGCCGACTTTCTGGAATACATGGGCATGAGTGGAGCATCCTTACCTCTGGGATTTACATTCTCCTTCCCCTGTCATCAAAGCAAACTGGATCAGGTAATGTTTGATTCAGTATTCATTAGAAGTGGAAGACTAGCTATCATGCATATGGTAACATTCTGAATTTTTGCACATTTTCCTGAACTTCAAGTGTGAATGACATTACGTTGTTGTTGCCTGTTGGGCTGCAGTTTGCCATGTTGTGATTTGAGCATATTTTTTTATGCTAAATGCAGTACCTGTGAGGGTTTCTGGACAATAATTGTTATTGTTTTGTGTTGTTAGTTGATATCTAATTATAAATATACTGTATATATACATTTGCATAAAACAAGCATATTTGCCCTCTCCCATGTTGATAGAGATCAGTATTAAATACTTGACAAATCTCACTTTAAGGTACATTGTGAACTAGGGGTGGAACGGTTCACAAAATTCACGGTTGGGTTCATATCACGGTTTTTCGGTTCGGTTCAGTACATTTATGTAACAGCGAGGAGGTCATGATCTGATTTCAACATGCTTTTCATTTATTTGGCAAAAATAAGTTAACAAATGTTCGCCTTAACAAAAGTATGGCTTACATAGGTAACATAAACACTTCTTCATTATCAAATCTTAATTGAAAGAAAATGCAGCTTTGTTATTTTCATATAAATATAATGTAATTATAGACTAAGGCCATCAACATAAATTAAAGCAGAAGCTCAACCAGAACTATACTTCAAAATAAATTCCCTGATTATCAGCTCTTAACTTTGGCATTTCCTTCTGTCCCTCTCTCCTACGGCTCCCTCTCACACACACATTGGGCCGTTGAGTGAGGTCTGGCTGTTCCTTCTTTCGCTGCGGGGAGGGGCGGTCCCCTGCTCCGTACTTAATTACAGTACTTGAGTAGCCTACAGTCCACCACTGCTGGAGCACAAAATTGTTTACAAGAGTAGAAGATCTAGTCTCTTAATTTTGCTTTCAAAGTGCACCAGATTGATGCATTTAACTTTAAAATGTACAACATTTAACTTGTGATTTCCCCCTTTTTGCATGCAAGATTAAAATTGTTCCAAGAGAAACAACTAATGAATATAAACAAGAAGGTTTTAATGCAGACATACAGTGTGCTGCAGGGACTACGAGAGTCATAATATTGGTGTGATTGTATGCATCAAAGTGGTTAAATTGAGCATTTGTGAAGTGCTTAGAGCATATTTGAAAATATTGCGATATACAGTATATTGTGTATCGCGATATTGCGATATTATTTTTAGGCCATATCGCCCAGCCCTACTCTGGGTGAAAGTCCTTGGATGTTATCACTTTCACCCTCATTTATTTTATTTTTTTTTAAGATTATTTTTTGGGCTTTTATTCCTTTATTTGACAGAGACAAAGATAGTTTTTTGTAAGGGGAGAGAGGGGATGACATGCAGCAAAGGGCCACAGGTCGGATTCGAATCTGGGGCCGCTGCGGTAAGGACATTGGTACATGGGACGCCCGCTCTACCAGGTGAGCTACTACGGTGCCCCACCCTCATTTATTGGACGAGTCCCTCTTCGGGCGAGTCTCTCATCTTGGGCTGACAGATCAGGTGGTCCACCTCCTCCACCCTTTTCCTTCTTTTTCTTCTGGTCTGTTATTTCTTTTTTCACATCAACTTTAACATCGAAACCATTTGTTGTTTTTTTACCGGAGTCACAGTCAGTATCTCAGGGGACACATCATTCACCGCCGCAGTGCACTGCAGCCCGACACTCTTTTATTTTCTCATCATCGTCACTTCCATACACTTCGGAATAGTGTGCCTTTTTGGCCTTCCACCTCGGATACTGTAAAAAAGTATGCTGATTGCAAATAGCGGGCACTCGCTTGTCAATTCAGAATGATTCCGATTCACTGACATACGCAAGGTGGTAAGAACAAAATTGGCCGGCGTGCACGTGTCATGAATCTGACAGTAATTTTGCGTGTGCACTTATTTAAAGTAAGAACATTTCTACGCACATATTAGTGAATGAGGCCCAGGGCCCTTTAACTCAAGCAAAGGCTTTACTGAGCTTTGGCCCACAAGGTCAAACCCTGTTACAACGTTTTACCTGTGCGCCCCTTCACTGTGTCTCAGGTCACAAAATAACAAAAATCGATTGGTGAAGCGTAAATGAGCTTCTGCCACGGTGTGCATGTACCACATGTATCTAAGCTATGATTTAAAGGTCCCATATCGTGCTCATTTTCAGGTTCATACTTGCATTTTGTGTTTCCAGTAGAACATGTTTACATGCTGTAATCTTAAAAAAAACAACTTTATTTTCCTCATACTGTCTGCCTGAATATACCTGTATTCACCCACTGTCTGAAAAGCTCCGGTTCAGTGCAACGGAATTGCGTTGCTAGGCAACAGCTTGGGTCCATGTTTACTTCCTGTCAGCTGATGTTATTCACATACACTGCAATGGGAAATAAACCGGGACACATTTAGAATGTTTATGTTTAAAACCATGTAATGATCTATATATTGTGACATCACAAATGGACAGAAATCCTAACGGCTTGTTTCAAACGCACAGTTTCTGCATACTGTGTGTGTTTCTCCATTTATTGAGCGTTTTGATAGTTTAACAGTATTTATTAAGCACTTAAATCTGCTTTATAATACAAAAGACATGAAAATCTCTCTTTTTATAATATGGGAGCTTTAAAAAAAAAAAAAATACATCCGATTATATTATGCAAGCAAAAGTATGTAGTGAAACACAATATCTGTGCATTTAAAGAAAATGTTAGAATTTGTTGTTTCTGCATTCTTCATTGTGGCAACAACTTTTGATTTAGATTTTAGATTCTGTAATTTATCTTTATTCATTATAAAAGTCACACACTCACACAAATCACTGCTGTCATTTGTCCAGGGCATTCTTCTGAAGTGGACAAAGGGTTTCAAAGCCAGCGGCTGTGAGGGACAAGATGTCATTACGTTACTGCAAGATGCCGTCCGTCGAAGACAGGTCAGTAAACGCATCACAGACACTCTGTCAGACACTTGTTTATTGAGAAACGTGGCCTGTGAGTGTTGACACACTTGAAGAATATAATAAAAAAGTAAACCCATGTGGCTTACGAGCAGCTTTTTACTGTGTGTGATGTAGAGAGCGAGTTGAAATGGCCACACTGATCTTATCTGTTTCCTATGGAATTGTATTTGAATTCAGTCCTCCTGGATTTAGGTTTCATCAGTATATCCTTTAAGTTATTTGTCTACAGCTATATTCCCCCTCATTCTTTCTCCCTCCCTTATTCCCCTCACATCTTAGGTTGCAAACTGCTGCACACAGCAACGTCTAACCTTTTGGAGGTTCTTTATAGTGTCCCATACAAGAAACTTTTTTTTAATTGGTTACATCTGAAAGGTTTAACAGAGAATCAATAGCGGTGAAATTTAACCAGCCATTAATTTGAGTAGCTGATCTAGTGAGGTTTCAGAGGTATAAAATAAAAGACATAGTTCTTATTCTAAATGGTTTCATCTTAAGTCAGGTTTCCTTTTGAACCTGTGTATAATGCAGCGTCTAATAATGATAATGTGTAATATATTCCATTGTTATGGGGTCTGGATCATGCTCTAGTAATTATCATAATTATAAATAATATTATATAATATACACATTATTTTAATTAGATAACTGCTGTGACAGGGACATGTAACTTTAGATCATTTCTGGTTTCACCAGTAATCCTTTATCAAAACTACACCCACGTTTCTTTTTTTACTTTATTTTGGATGATTAGACCTCGGCTCATATTGAGGTTGTTCATAGGAATGCTAGGAATGCTCTGAGGCCACCAAACTGTATGTAGTACTAAGAATGATTAATAACCCTCTGAGACCAGCTTTACTGTCTTTCAGAGGTTCTAGTAGGTTCAGTTTTAGGGCTGGAGTGAAGCTACAGATATCATGAAACTAGAAAAGAATCTCCCCTTTACAGACATGCCCACTTTATGATAATCACATGCAGTTTGGGGCAAAAACCATGCAGTTTTTTTCATGCAGTATAAATGTGTTATTTTCACCTATTCTAAAAATGGTGTTATTTGAATATTTCTACATACTGGGGTCCATAAACGATCTTGGAATTGCATAAATTGGTTATCACTGTAAAGCTGAGACTCTTGTGGATTTCAATGTAGTGAGACCATTTTTTTTAAATTTGACCTCACTGTATAAAATGACCTGTGGTGACCTCTAGGATAATCACAGCCTCATGAAGCTTTACAGCCACAAACTAGAGACCTAGAGCATTCAGAGGATGGATGGATCAAACTAGAGACCTAGAGCATTCAGAGGATGGATGGATCAAACCAGAGACCTAGAGCATTCAGAGGATGGATGGATCAAACTAGAGACCTAGAGCATTCAGAGGATGGATGGATCAGACTAGAGACCTAGAGCATTCAGAGGATGGATGGATCAGACTAGAGACCTAGAGCATTCAGAGGATGGATGGATCAAACTAGAGACCTAGAGCATTCAGAGGATGGATGGATCAGACTAGAGACCTAGAGCATTCAGAGGATGGATGGATCAGACTAGAGACCTAGAGCATTCAGAGGATGGATGGATCAGACTAGAGACCTAGAGCATTCAGAGGATGGATGGATCAAACCAGAGACCTAGAGCATTCAGAGGATGGATGGATCAAACTAGAGACCTAGAGCATTCAGAGGATGGATGGCTTTCCTAGCTAGATTGACAATAAGGGGGTTTCTGAGCAGTTTACACAACAGAAGCGCTCGCCATCCAATCGCCGAAAAATGCAATTCTTGTAACCAAATCACAGCATGGCTTTTTCTATGGTGTTCCTCAAGGTCTTGGTGTCTTAATGTGGTATTTTGGAGGGATTATTGATTTTGATAAATTCTCGAGTGGTAAAAAATGGTGAATTTAGCACCAAATCTGTGTAACAAATGGTATCAACCCCAAAATTGCTGCAACAATTTATGAGACATAATAGAGCATGGGAATGGCCATCATATACTTTGATCATAATGTTTTAAACCCTTATACACTTTTACAATTAATTTTAAATAATTCATTCATTCATTCTGATTTATGACTAGAACAACTTGACACACAGTGCTGAGCTGCATCTCAAATTAATCTTCAGGTTCCCAGCTTTCGGATGATGTTCACCACTTCTATGTGACATCTACTGCTGACCTGCTATCGTCCCCTAAAGACCCCCTGTACCCTCCTAAAAAAGACAAAAACAGGTCTATTGTGGGTCTAAGGGGCTTAAGGTGTAAGTTGTCTTGCTCTGACAGGTACAACAAAACTAACAGGGAGGTGTCAAAACAGTGGGTCTGACACAACCTGTGTGGGTGAACCATGGCTGTGTCAGGGCTTTAAAACAACAAAATGTTGAAAGACAGACAGTTTAAGTACGGTAACAAAATTGCAAAATCAAGCAACAGAACTGTAAACACAGGAATTCATAAAAAAAATAAAATAAAATAAAACAGAAATAGATTATATAATATACAGTGGAGGAAATAAGTATTTGATCCCTTGCCGATTTTGTAAGTTTGCCCACTTACAAAGAAAAGAACGGTCTATAATTTTAATGGTAGGTTTATTTTAACAGTGAGAGACAGAATATAAAAAAAAAATCCAGAAAATCACATCATATAAAAGTTATAAATTGATTTGTATTTTATTGTGGGAAATAAGTATTTGATCCCCTAGCAAAAATCAGTACTTGGTAGAGAAACCGTTGTTGGCAAGCACAGAGGTCAGACGTTTCTTGTAGTTGGTCACCAGGTTTGTGCACATCTCAGGAGGGATTTTGGTCAACTCCTCTTTGCAGATCATCTCCAAATCCTTAAGGTTTCGAGGCTGTCGCTTGGCAACTCGAAGCTTCAGCTCCCTCCACAGATTTTCTATGGAATTAAGGTCCGGAGACTGGCTAGGCCACTCCATGACCTTAATGTGCTTCTTTTTGAGCCACTCCTTTGTTGCCTTGGCCGTATGTTTTTGGTCATTCTCGTGCTGGAAGACCCATCCACGACCCATTTTCAGTGTCCTGGCTGAGGGAAGAAGGTTGTCGCCCAACATTTCACGGTACATGGTCCCGTCCATCCTCCCTTAAGATGCGGTGAAGTCGTCCTGTCCCCTTAGCAGAGAAACACCCCCAAAACATAATGTTTCCACCTCCATGCTTGACGGTGGGGATGGTGTTCTTGGGGTTATAGTCAGCATTTCTCTTCCTCCAAACACGGCGAGTCGAGTTGATGCCAAAGAGCTTGATTTTGGTCTCATCTGACCACATCACCTTCTCCCAAGCCTTCTCTGAATCATTCAGGTGTTCATTGGCAAACAGACGGGCCTGTACATGTTCCTCCTTGAGCAGGGGGACCTTGCGGGCGCTGCAGGATTTTAAACCATTACGGCGTAGTGTGTTACCAATGGTTTTCTCGGTGATTGTGGTCCCAGCTGTCTTGAGATCATTAAGAAGTTCCTCCCGTGTATTTCTGGACTGATCCCTCACCTTTCTCATGATCATCGATACCCCACAAGACGAGATCTTACGTGGAGCCCCAGACCGAGGGCGATTGATGGTCATTTTGTGTTTCTTCCATTTCCGAATAATGGCACCAACAGTTGTCTCCTTCTCACAAAGCTGCTTGCCAATGGTCTTGTAGCCCATTCCAGTCTTGTGCAGGTCTACAATCTTGTCCCTGACGTCCTTGGACAGCCCTTTGGTCTTGCCCATGGTGGAGAGGTTGGAATCTGATTGTGGACAGGTGTCTTTTATACAGGTAATGAGTTGAGACAGTTGTCTTTTATACAGGTCACGAGTTGAGATTCGGAGTACTTTCTTAAAGCGAGAGGACTACCGTAATCTAACCGGTCTTTGGGGGCCAGAATTCTTGCTGGTTGCTAGGGGATCAAATACTTATTTCCCACAATAAAATACAAATCAATTTATAACTTTTATATGAATTGATTTTCTGGAAATTATAATAGATTTTCATCTCTTTATCACTGCTTGCAGGAATTTGACTTGAACTTTGTGGCGGTGGTTAATGACACAGTGGGAACCATGATGACCTGCAGCTATGAGGACCCCGAATGTGAGGTGGGACTCATCGTAGGTAAGTCTGTCCCCCACCTTCCTCTCTGGGAGACAGTCTCTGTCTCTTTTTGCCATTTTTAAACATTAGAATCAATTAATTGTGAGCGAACATTGAGTGATCTTTTTTCTTTGAGTCTTCGGAATGAAGCTCTATAAACTGACTGTTGTCCTTCCACGGCAGAACTTAAAGTAATACCTTTCCATTTATATTTTTTTTAACTCAGGCACAGGGACCAATGCCTGCTACATGGAGGAAATGCAGAACATCGAACTGGTGGAGGGTGATGATGGCCGTATGTGTGTCAACATGGAGTGGGGAGCATTTGGTGACAACGGCGAACTCGATGATTTCTCCACCGAGTTTGATCGCATAGTCGACGATTGCTCTAACAACCCTGGGAAACAGAGGTATTGGATGGATAATTTATGACATATTAAATCGACTTTATGTCAATGGAAAAACCAACCACAAAGTGCCAACACTCACATAAAACATCACATAGTCACAAATACAGTATAAACTAATGAGCGAGTGGGAGCCATGGACAGAGACCAAGATAGGCACGGAGATAAAAAAAAAAAAAAAAACTAGTGACAGAGAATAGCTGAGGCTCTTCACAACATTTCTGTAAAAGAGGAATTGTCCAGCAAATTAAAAAGATGTGTGTGAAGTGCAGTCTATTCAGCACCGTGACATTAGTTTGAGTAGCTCGAGAGTCCTACACAGAGCCTGAAAGTGCACACCAAGTGCGCTATTAACACCACTTAAAGCTGAAGTAGGCAATCAAATATGATTTAAAAAAAGGTATTTTTATAAAACAGTCGCTATATCGTGACAGTAGTACATGAAACAGGTAACCTGAAAAAAATCATGTTCCTCTGTGTCCTCTGGTGCTCCTAACATCATCTGCAAGATTTCACAGACCGGAGGAAAACAACCAGTCAGAGCTGATCTGAGGTCTGCTGTCCAGCTGCCGTATATGAGAGCCGGCTGTCAATCACTCGCGAACTCCGACCAAACGGTCAAACTAGGCAGCGCTGATCAAATATGAATCAATATTATGTTACGTTAATGCCTATTTCTCTCCTCAAATGTTGTCAGAATCATCTTGTAGTGGACGGTTTAGCTGTAAAATGAGAAAGTTTGTGACGCTGCCGCCATTGTGAAATCTGGTGACGGAACGCCAAGTTCTGGAGACATGACCGGAGCACAGCCAATAGGAACGCTCTCTCTCTCAATGAAATGACCTGTGATTGGTCAAAGTCTCCCGTCACAGGCTAGATTTTCTAAAGCCTGAAAACAGAGCCATGAGGAGGAGCAGAAGTCTAGTTCTCTCTCAGAACACTTGAATTACAATATGCTGAAAGGTTATTATGGAACTTTTGCCCAATGATGCCAAAAATATTATGCCTACTACCACTTTAAGACATGCCGCATATAACAAATATCCACAGTGCAAATAAGTAAATACAAAATGCCGAGAAGTAGGATCTATGTGTGCTAAATATAAATGCCGGAATGGTATAAATAAGGAATGAATACGAATATTTCTTGCATGTATAGTATAAATGCAGTATTAATGACAGTATTGTACAGTAGAATTACTGCACAAATTGTTATTCAGTTGAGTTAAGTAGTTTGTTTTATAGCCTGACGTTAGCTTTTTTACTTCTGGCGATTGAATTGACACTTGTCATTTGTGGAGATTATTTTACATAACAAAACGTGTAGGTATCAATAACATGTGTTTGCCACAGAGTTTATTTTCAGCAATAATCCAAAACCCGATGGAAAAATCCCATTGACTTTTTGTGGAGGGAACCAGGGCGATGCTAACTTCCTGGTTGGCCTCCACAAATACGTCAGTCCTGAAGCACTCTTTTGTTTTCACTAAAATAGAAATTCTAAATCAAGCAAGACTCAAGGAGAAATCTCAAGGATTGCCACTTTAATGTTATCGAATACACCTGTGCTTTTCCAGCTGTGAAAAAGGTCTATTAAACCCCCCCCTCTGTAACAACCGGGCTGCCAGCTCGTCTTTGTTTCAACTTTCATTCATCAAAATACAGCTAGAGCTCTTCTCTTTGATTCATTCCTGTTTGATTATAGAGTTTGTGTCAGTACAACAAAATAAAAGGTTTATAGTGTGATTGAAATACTAGATATTAATGTGAACCTTGTGAATGTTACCAATCTGGGGCTGTGGAGACTTTTCAGTTTGTGTGTCTTTTTTCTCTGAGGTATGAAAAGATGATCAGTGGCATGTACCTGGGGGAGATCGTGAGGAATGTGCTCATAGATTTCACCGATAAGGGCTTGCTGTTCAGGGGCAAACTGTCCGAGCGACTCAAGACCCGGTGCATCTTCGAGACAAAGTTCCTTTCACAGATTGAAAGGTGAGTGTTACAGACTAGTCTCAGTAACCCTGTCTGCACATGCATATACAGTGGAGGAAATAAGTATTTGATCCTTTGCCGATTTTGTAAGTTTGCCCACTGACAAAGATAAGAACGGTCTATAATTTTAATGGTAGGTTTATTTTAACAGTGAGAGACAGAATATAAAAAAAAAATCCAGAAAATCACATCATATAAAAGTTATAAATTGATTTGTATTTTATTGTGGGAAATAAGTATTTGATCCCCTAGCAAAACATGACTCAGTACTTGGTGGAGAAATGTTGTTGGCAAGCACAGAGGTCAGACGTTTCTTGTAGTTGGTCACCAGGTTTGTGCACATCTCAGGAGGGATTTTGGTCAACTCCTCTTTGCAGATCATCTCCAAATCCTTAAGGTTTCGAGGCTGTCGCTTGGCAACTCGAAGCTTCAGCTCCCTCCACAGATTTTCTATGGAATTAAGGTCCGGAGACTGGCTAGGTCACTCCATGACATTAATGTGCTTCTTCTTGAGCCGCTCCTTTGCTGCCTTGGCCGTATATTTTGGGTCATTGTCGTGCTGGAAGACCCATCCACGACCCATTTTCAGTGTCCTGGCTGAGGGAAGAAGGTTGTCGCCCAACGTTTCACGGTACATGGCCCCGTCCATCCTCCCTTCGATGCGGTGAAGTCGTCCTGTCCCCTTAGCAGAGAAACACCCCCAAAACATAATGTTTCCACCTCCATGCTTGACGGTGGGGATGGTGTTCTTGGGGTTATAGTCAGCATTCCTCTTCCTCCAAACACGGCGAGTCGAGTTGATGCCAAAGAGCTTGATTTTGGTCTCATCTGACCACATCACCTTCTCCCAAGCCTTCTCTGAATCATTCAGGTGTTCATTGGCTAACAGACGGGCCTGTACATGTGCCTTCTTGAGCAGGGGGACCTTGCGGGCGCTGCAGGATTTCAATCTATTATGGCAATGGTTTTCTTGGTGACTGTGGTCCCAGCTGTCTTGAGATCATTAAGAAGTTCCTCCCGTGTATTTCTGGGCTGATCCCTCACCTTTCTCATGATCATCGATACCCCACAAGACGAGATCTTGCGTGGAGCCCCAGACCGAGGGCGATTGATGGTCATTTTGCGTTTCTTCCATTTCCGAATAATGGCACCAACAGTTGTCTCCTTCTCACAAAGCTGCTTGCTGATGGTCTTGTAGCCCATTCCAGTCTTGTGCAGGTCTACAATCTTGTCCCTGACATCCTTAGACAGACCTTTGGTCTTGCCAACGGTGGAGAGGTTGGGATCTGATTGTGGACAGGTGTCTTTTATACAGGTAATGACTTGAGACAGTTGTCTTTTATACAGGTCACGAGTTGAGATTCAGAGTACTTTCTTAAAGCGAGAGGACTAATCTAACCGGTCTTTGGGGGCCAGAATTCTTGCTGGTTGCTAGGGGATCAAATACTTATTTCCCACAATCAAATGCAAATCAATTTATAACTTTTATATGATGTGATTTTCTTGATTATTTTTTTTATATTCTGTCTCTCACTGTTAAAATAAACCTACCATTAAAATTATAGACCGTTCTTTTCTTTGTCAGTGGGCAAATTTACAAAATCGGCAAGGGATCAAATACTTATTTCCTCCACTGTAACTGCCAGGTCTGAATAGGTGCTCTCCTCAGCTCACCCCTGTTCACCTTGGTAACTGCAGTAAGAATGGGGACTTTGCAGATAAATTACAACGCCACAAAACAAGAATGGGCATTAGTGATGCGCCAAAGCTACCGAATGAGATCACATTAGTCAAATCAACACAGTAATTGGCTGTTACATGTGTGAGCCACAGACAGCAGGCATATACAACTAGGAACTATATTAAAAATGCCAATCTTTACTTTACGAAAATAAGATTTTGTTGAATAAAAACAACATCAAGCACAAGGAAAACGAGTTGGTTGGCGCTCAGCAGGGCGTTAAATGGACTCTCGGTAAGAATCAGAAATTGCTTAATAACAGTGACACATGGTGGCCGTTAAGTCAACGACAGTCAGTGTCCTGTTGCTCGCGCTTGTGCGTAGACACGAGCAAGCATCGGTCAAAACAGTGACATGTCGAGCAACGTCGCCAAACAGATAGAGCCAGAGCAACACGACCTCTCCACGCCAACCAGATAGAGCCTTTGCAACACGACCTCCTCTCCACGCCAGATAGATAGAGCCAGAGCAACACAACCTCCTCTCCACGCCAGATAGATAAAGCCAGAGCAACACGACCACATCTCCATGCCAGAAGGATAGAGCCCGAGCAACACAACCTCCTCTCCACCATGAACCAATAAGCCCCCTGGAACCACTATATCACTATCACTACCGATGTTGATCCTAGTGTTAACTTTTCCTGCTTCAGCGTCCCGACCGTGGTCAGAAGGCCCAGGGGAGACACCGTAGTTATGGTCTCCTGGGCCGGAGTCGATAACGTTACTCGCTCCGGAGTTAACCCCCCGTTAACTCCGCAGCAAGGAAACAAGACACAGGAAAGTTGTTGGTCTCGAGGAGCTGCAGCATATATTTCTGCACAATCTGTAACTTCCACTGAACATTCACTGGATATTCTCGAAGCTAAACTAACTATCTTCTGCTCCGCTGATTGCGCGTTTCCTCAGGCACTCGCCACCGCTCTCTCTCTCTTGCTTCACCACTCACATCCCACGTGCACACACACTCTTCGCACTGGCTCCGCTATCCTCCAAAATGACCTACGCCACTCCCACAACACTAGTTTTCGCCCGACGTTGGTCACATTCCTGTTTTGCAAGATGGGCTTCACTAGATATAACTTTGTTTTTGTTTTTTTGTGCTTCCTTGGAGTTTGTGTTGGAGTCTGAGTTGTGGTGGGGGCTGGTCGTTTGGTGGCGTTAGCGGACTCCATTTCTAACCGAATGTTAGCTATGGTTGCACACTGTTATCCCTGTAGCGCAGCTGAAAATAAAGGCATTCGCGAGCGTGCATGACGTCACATCCGTTAGATTTGCCAAAAACGATTAAAAAAACGTTTATACGCGTAAACACTCGCATCCCTTTAATGCCACATAAATGGAAACCTAGTGAATAAAGACAGTAATTCATCAACAAGTTCATTCTCAAATGTATTTGTGTAACCTTTTCGGTGTTGTTAAATTATCAGTTCTCAAACACATTTAGACCGCTGAGTTTTACGTAGGTGTCACGTTTCCTGAATACAGAACAGACAGACATCAGAGAGGCACAGCAGCCCGCTCATATAGAAGAGCACGTGTGCAAGTATGTGGTGGTTTGGTCAGAGGGAGAGGCGTTAATACAGGACAGAGATGAGACCGAGTCTACATGCTGCTACATGCCGCCCGTGAGGAAGATTTAAGGGCCAATGAGGCAGTGAAGGGGTTAAGTTTTATATTCAATTCAATTCAATTTATTTTTAATTAACGTCAAATCATAACAGAAGTTATCTCGAGACGCTTTATATACAGAGCAGGTTTTAGACCGTACACCATAGTATATGGTATATATTAGGATTGTCATTTCTACAGAAGTTTCTAATTTGCTTTAGTATGTAGTATGATAGCTGGAGGTGATTCAGAAAAGTAATTGAGAAAGCATTCACACTTATATAATTGAAATGTTATATGATGCCGCTCATCTGCTAGTCATGATGAAAAATAATCATTTAAACGGATCATAATTGAAAACAAAGGCCTGTCGGCTCCATCGCCCAACCAATCTTAGAAATGTCAAGACTGTTGAGGAGATTAGTGTTTATTTTGAGATAAGAGATGTAAACACTCAACTACAATGGAATAAGAAGCAATTAGAAACTCTATAGTGTACTGGTCTTGTTTTCTGTGTGTTTAATACAAAAGGTGATAACAGTTGACACAGTATTTATTTCCAACCATGATCTGACTCTGATATACAAAAATCGCTTCTATTCACAAAATAATCTCATGTGCCCCCGAAAAAGGTGGCTGCATTGTCTATCAGCAATTCACTCAGGAAAGAAGCAATGCCAGAAAGATAAAGTTAACTCATGGATTAAATCAGTGAACTCAGGGCCACATATATTTAAAGGGACTGAATGTAAATTTTTACACGTATGAATCGTTTTGTTTTTTTAAACGTGGTAAAACTCAGCGGTCTAAATGTGTTTGAGAACTGACTTTCTGGGTTTCCTCTCTCTGTCTGTAGACTAGGGATGTGCATTTCAAGCAAAAATACTATTAAAAAATTAGTGGGAATTATTCGATTATTATTCAAATAATACCCGGTTCCACACATGTTTTACCGGTAGTAACGTTACTACCAGGCAGCGCCTGCAACGGTTAATACAAGGGAAATATATATTTTTTAAGATGGGACGAATAGTCGCATAAAACTATTTTATTTATTTTTTACAAATAACGCCTATTCAATAAATCGAAAATCATAACTCATCCCTATTGTAGACTGCTTTTAATTTGAAGAATGCGGGATGTTTTTTCTGGGAAACTCCAACGGATGTGACGTCATGCGCGCTCGCGAGCGCCTTAGCCGTAGCTAACGTTCGGTTAGAAATGAAGTCCGCAAACGCCAACAAACGACCAGCCCCCACCACAACTTAGACTCCAACACAAACTCCACGGAAGCACAAGAAAAAGCAAAAATTAGATCTGGCGAAGCCCTTCTTGCAAAACATGATTGTGATTGGCGTCGGCGCAAAAACTAGTGTTGTGGGAGAATAGCAGAGCCAGAGTGAAGAGAGTGTGTGCACGTGGGGAGTGAGTGGTGAAGCAAAAGAGAGAAAGGGGCAGCAAATGTGTGAGACAATAAGAGAGCAGCGGAGCAGAAGAGAGTTAGTTTTGAGAATATCAAGTGAATGTACAGTGGAAGTTGTAGTTTGTGCAGGAATGTGTCTTGTTTCCTTGCTGCTGAGTGACGTGACGGTGGGGGTTAACTCTGGAGCGAGTGACGTTATCGACTCCGACCCAGGAGACCTAAACTACGGTGTCTCCCCTGTTTCTTCTGACCACGGTCGGGAGGCTGAAGCAGGAAAAGTTAACACTAGGATCAACATCGGCCGGGCCTTCCATTCATGGAGAGACCTTCGTCTGGTCAGCTAACGTTACTGCCAAGCATGTGAAACATATAGTGATATTGTGCTTTTAGCTGCTAATGATGCTAACATTAATCAACATAATGGCTGTCGATTACGTTCAGTCTCGTGTGTGTCGCCTCACTGTTTTGACCGATGCTCGCTCGCGTCTACGTAGTGCGAGCACAAGCGCAAGCAACAGGACAAGAGAAAAAAATCATATCTTAATATGGAAATGACCCGAGCAACAACACAAAACACATCTGCATGATTTTTGCATTTAAATTACTTTGTTCTATTATGCTTTCGGCTCCATCCCTTATTAAAATGAATTGATCAAAATGGAGGTAATGAAGATGCAAGTGAAATGAAAAATGGAGTGATACATTTCATTGATTTGATTAATTTAAAGCCGATATGACTAAAACAGTCGTGATGCCATGAAAACAGAGCCATGTGTCATCATCTTCCCCGTCTCACATTCACCATTCACAACACTTAATTGGCCTTTATCATTTAAGGAAAGTGGCGTCAAGGGGTGGAAGTAACAAAAAAACAATCGAAGAAAAGGTGAAGTGATGAAAATGCTTAAAATCATTCACAACACAACAAATCGTTTTCATTATAGAGAACGATCTAGACTTAGATAACTTCTGTTATAATTTGACGCTATAGAAAAATAAATTGAATTTGAAAACACCCCACTGACGTTTGTTGTTTACAGCACGCAACTTTTGTTACTCGTGACGTGACGGTGGGGGTTAACTCCGTAGCGAGTAACGTTATCGACTCCGGCCCAGGAGACCTAAACTACGGTGTCTCCCCTGTTTCTTCTGACCACAGTCGGGAGGCTGAAGCAGGAAAGGTTAACACTAGGATCAACATCGGCCAGGCCTTCCATTCATGGAGAGACCTTCGTTTGGTCAGCTAACGTTACTGCCAAGCATGTGAAACATATAGTGATATAGTGCTTTTAGCTGCTAATGATGCTAACGTTAATCAACATGATGCCTGTCAATTACGTTCAGTCTCATGTGTGTCGCCTCACTGTTTTGACCGATGCTCGCTCGCGTCTACGTAGTGCGAGCACAAGCGCGAGCAACAGGACGCTGACTGTCGTTGACTTAACGGCCACAGGTGTCACTGTTTACAAGCAATTTCGGATCACCGAGAGTTCCTTTAAGCAGCTTTTACATTATCAACATGAAAGTGCTGAATATTGGAATAAAACAATTTTTTTGTGTGGGTGAAGTGCAGTTTAACAGTGATCTTGTCTGCATATTAACACTGAACGACATTCAATCTACAGCAATGTCACCCCTGTTGAAGCAAGTTAAATAAATTAAAATCACCGCTACAAAGAAAGTCCTTCACACACCCTGCATGTCAGCCGTCTCTTTCATGTGCATAACCCTGATTTATTTTCTCTCTCTCTTGACCCCCAAAGTGATCGTCTGGCCATGCGACAGGTCCGCTCAATCCTGCAGCACCTGGGCCTCACCAGCTCCACGACAGACGACAGCCTACTGGTGAAGGAGGTGTGCAGCGTGGTGGCACGCCGCGCAGCTCAGCTCTGCGGCGCCGGTTTAGCCGCCGTGGTCGACAAGATACGGCAGAACCGCAACCTGAATCAGCTCTCGGTCACCGTGGGAGTGGACGGCACCCTTTATAAGACGCACCCTCAGTAAGGAGCAATCATGTCCTAACACAAAGTACTAAACAAGTGTGCGTAGGTAGACTTAAGCCTTGGGTTACCATTGTCAGGACCTTACCATCATTCAGGCTAAGTGCTGCCTGTAAATAACCAGCCTGTTAATAGACAACTGAGGACCTGTTGTGCTTATTTTCAAGTGCATACTTGTTCTTGGGGTTTCTACTAGAACATGTTTACATGCTTTAAAGAACCAATATTTAATATATTTACTGTAATAAATCGTAAAATGACCCTGATGTGTCATCAGAGATTAAGGAAACATGCTGAATTGAAATACTGGCTTCTCCTACAACAATGCTACAGCCAGGATGTTCTCCTTTGAAATTTCCATTCTGGTCCGGAACGTCTGTTTTTTGCTTTGGATCTGTGTGATCTCGTCCACTGCCCATTTCAACACCCCGTTACCACATATGAAACAGATTGGCATGCAAACACAGCCTTCTGCAGCCATGGAAGCAAGCAAACCAACTGGACCAACAGAGATAACGTTAACGATTCTACCCGACCGGCCGAAAGCCTCGGGGCATCTCTCTATGTGGTCCGTGTGCAGCTGGTTATCATGGCAGCGAGTATTTGAGACACACAGCCGGTGAAGTGATTACGATAACCCTCAAATTGCGAAAATGTGTGCTAACTACTGTCAGTCACACCAGAGGAGCGGACGTGCGGCGGCTCCAATGTTTTGAATTTGGGCTGCTGTTACCCATTTGAAACGCTAGCTGTCAGTGCTACATTGTTACTTGTAGCCCCCCTCGAAAAGCCCAGCCTGCTCTGATTGGTCAGTGAAGTGATCGGTCAATCAAACAAAACTCTTTGGACTCCACTCTAACTAGCTCTGTTTGAGGGCGTGCCAAACTAGCCGCTATGCAAATGTGTTACTTGGTGACATCACCACGTTAGAAGAAAGGGCAGGACTCCGAGCAACGTGTTTAAGGGGCCGCACACATGCCTCGTCTTTTGCATGCTCAAATCCATTGTTGTCAATGTAGACACGCAGCAGGCACACTCAAACGCGAGAGCGACGCCGTCGGAGCGCGCAAGCGTTCCCAAGCAGGTATTTTTTCGAGCCGTGACGGCTGCGCCCCGAGATTAAAATAGTTCAACTTTTCGGAACGCTGCAGTGTACGCCGCATGTCATGTGACGAGGAACAACCAATCACAGCCAGCAGATATTGTTTCTTTCTTCCGTAAATCTAATAAGTCTGATAAATATATGTAGGAGAAGTTAATCGTTTTATTGCAGGGCTACCCAGAGCTTTAGCATCAGTCCCACGGAATATTTTTCTTGCTTCACCCCTTTCTGTCCGAGGACGTCACAACATCCGGTGGAAAGGTCAGCCACGCTGATGCAAGCAAATGGAGCAGTAAATCCACTGTGAGGGATTTACGGAGCTGGAAATCCATTTATCTTTGTTTTGATTGTTTAGTTTAGTCAGCGAGGCTTCCTGCTAAATTAAAGCAACTTCATCATCATCATCATCATCATCATCATCATCATCATCATCATTATCATCATCATCACTATAGCACGCAGGTTTTGGTTGCTTAGTAACGGTAGGCGCGACAGGAGCACAACCTCCTGCGGCACATTGGAAAGAAAAGAAATAGCGGCACAGCTGGCGTTTCTTTCGCGCGTTTTAGACGCGGCATGTGTACGGCCCCTCAGGCAGTCCAGGAGCAGTGTTTCTGTGGGGGGAGAGTAACTGTTTTTGACGTGGACTTTGGGCTTTGTAACTCCTTTTACATGCACAAAAAACTATAACACACTAAAGGAAAGGGAAAAAGCATAATAGGTCCCCTTCAAATTTTGAGACAGCTACTTAATGTTTATTCATAACTTCACTACTAAGTGTGCATCAAATATTAGAGGGGGAGATTTTCACGTCACTCTTTTCAACACTACCCTTTTTTTTTTTTACTCTCTTTCCCTCCCTCACTCTCGCTAAAGTTTCTCAAGCATCATGCAAGAGACGTTGCAGGATTTGGCACCGCAGTGTCAGGTGACTTTCCACAAGTCCGAGGACGGAAGCGGGAAGGGAGCAGCGCTGATCACGGCCGTGGCCTGCAGGATCAAGAGCGATGGGCAGCACTGAATCGTCAACATGAGCCACTACATCTGAGGTCGCCAAAATACAATCACACACACGCCTTGACCTGAGTTTTAGATCTTTAGTTACTGATATGTTCAATCTGATTTATTTTGTGTGTGGCTTCACATACACGTGCATTTTTTGGTTTGTGTTCGGAATCATTAGTGAACTGTTCGTCATGAGCTGACGTTGCATAGGACGGTGGAAAATTCTAGTTTAGCTAGTGTGTTAGAGATGCACCTTCTGTGGAATATGACTGTTACGATCTGTGGTACACTCCCTCCTTTTTTGTTTGCACCTTCAAAGCCACAGGTATTTTCATCCCAACTGACTTCATTTTTTTTTGAATAACGTCTGTGATGAGCAACGTTAAAGATCAGACATCACAAAGTGCCTCACAAAAAAAAATCAAAAGCCATGAGACATGAAATAAAGGAAGCTGGAAAGGAAATTGTAGATGATTGCGGTGCAACAGAACCAAGAAACCTTCCCTTGTGCTGAAAAAAAAAAATATCTTAAGAAACACATCTGCATGATTTTTGCATTTAGTTTTTTGCATTTGCATTTTTGCATACTTAGTTCTATTATGCTTTGGGCTCCATCCCTTATTAAAATTAATTGATCAAAATAGAGGTAATGAAGATGCATGTGAAATGAAAAATGGAGTGATACATTTAATTAATTTGATTAATTTAAAGCCGATTTCACCAAAACCGTCGTGATGCCATGAAAACAGAGCCATGTGTCATCATCTTCCCCGTCTCACATTCATCATTCACAACACTTAATTGGCCTTTATCATTTAAGGAAAGTGGCGTCAAAGGGTGGAAGTGACAAAAGAAATAATCGAAGAAAAGGTGAAGTGATGAAAATGCGTAAAAACATTCACAACACAACAAATCGTGTTGAACTGTCAACAGTCGATCATCAGAGCAACACCGTTTCAAATAAAATGTCAGTCAAGTTCATCAAATCAATGGACAATTTATCACTATTTATCAATTTGCATACATTTTCATCACTGCCATTATTAATTCATATGCATTCTCATCACTTCCCTTTTTCTACAATTATTTTTTTGTTACTTCCAAACCCTGAGAGACACTTTCCTAAAATGATAAATGGCAATTTGGTGTTGTAAATGATGACTGTAAGATGGAGAAAATGATGGAACGTGGCTCTGTTTTCATCTCATCACGACTGGTTTAGTGAAATCGGCTTTAAACGAATCAAATCACTTGATATTTTATCACTCCATTTTTCATTTCACATCCATTTTAAGGCTCCATTTTTTTTTTTTTAATTCACGTGCATTTTCATCAATTTTTATAAATTTTTCTTTACTTCCACCCCTCATAGAATAAAATTATTTTTATCACACTGAATTTATATTTTCATATCAATTTTAAGAATGAAAAAGATTTGAATTTAAGAACTTTTTATGCAGTTGTACTTTTTCCTCAAAAATAAAATTAAAATTTTTGTCTTCATATAAGTGTTAAATATTAAAAAAAAATTCATTAAGAATAAATGTTACACTCTCCGTCTCTTCACTGAGTGGAGCGTCTGCCATCAATAAGGAAAGACTCGCTAGATTGACCCGACTGAACAAGACAACTGGAAGCAAAGCTTATTTATACTGTATCTTATTTAGTCATACTGTCTGGTCTCATGACTGCAACAAACTTATTCTCATGCATGAAGTAAGATGTACCAACGGTAAACATTGAATACATTGGGGGTATATTTAAAGAGAAAACAGAGAGACCCTTACAATGATTGCCTACCAGGAGGGGGGAGGTTAATTAAACCACAGGGGTCAGAACGTAAAGGGTTAGGATTAGGAATACAGGAGGTAAAAGAAGGGATTGTTCTAATCTTTTTTGTTGACTTGTTTGTTTCATTTTATTTATTTATGTCTTTTGTATCAAATTTGGATGGTACGCTGTACAAAGAAAGAAACAAATGGCAATCTACGGCAAGTGTCTGAACAGGTCTGTGTAGATTCAGAGAGAGATTTCAGATAATTCCTGAATTGTTGTACATGTGTGAGAATCAGTTGGGGGCCACATTGAGGGAAATATCGGAGATTTCCAGAATAAAACCGCTGTCTGTGGTTTCGGAAACAGGTAGACAGGACAGGAAGCATTCTTTCATCTTTCCAGCATGTTGCCCTATTAATCTGTTAGCTCTTGATTTGATGTATGAATTTGGCACTTTTACTCCTCTCTTTGAATCCTTATTGAAGGAAGGAACAATTGGGCCACGTCCAGACTCCCCTTTGTCACACACTTATCTTCCCTGTTAAAATGGCTCCTAACCACTTGGCATTTTGTTCAAGATTTAAAAGCAGTGAATGCTGAAGTGCATGTCAGAGCTCCGGTATAGTGCCGGATCCTCATATTATTTTGACTCAGGTTTCCACTAAACGCTACACATTTCTCTGGAATAGATCTAGCAAATTTACTTAAACGAAGCTCCTACACATTTACCTGACTATGCTGAACTAAGCTCAGCCTCTGTAGAGCATGACACATGACCACGGCTCTTTCTGGTTGGCGTGGAGAGGAGGTCTTGTTGCTCTGGCTCTACTGGTTTGGCGACGCCAGGAAGCTGCTTGACATCCTCCTGGATCCACCTTCTCACACATGTATTATTTTTTGTCATATGGATTGTCTATGTTGTATTTTCATTCTGTTGTTACTCTGTACACAGAACATCTATTGCACGTCTGTCCATCCTGGAAGGGAGATCCCTCCTCTGTTGCTCTTCCTGAGGTTTCTAACATTTTTTCTCCCTGTTAAAAGGATTTTTTTTGGTTAAGTTTTTCCTTATCCGATGAGAGGGTCGCACTGTAAAGGACAGAGGGTGTCGTATCCTGTACAGATTGTAAAGCCCCCTGAAGCAAATTTGTGATTTTGGGCTATACAAATAAAATTAACTTGACTTGACTATTATTAAAAGAAATATTTTTTTTCTACAAGCCAAGTCAGGGCTTGTCGGACCAGTTTGAGGCCCAGAAAAATGCTTCTCCAGGGGTGTATCCAGTGGAGAGAGATAATAAATGTATATTTGTTATGTTTAATTATGTTTGATATGGTCCTGTTGTTAACCTATATGCTTACCTCAATGTTTGTTTCCCTACTAAAAAGATTATAGTGTCAAAGGGGGAGTAACCACAGATACTCATGACCACAGATCATCTAATGACTTTATGGATTTTATTGAATTTACTCTCTGAGAAGGGAAAAGATACGGTTTGGTGATTGTTCACATGTTCTCTAAACGGATTACAAATTGACATTTAAAGGCAGGCCAGAGTTTGACCAGTCCTTAATTTAATACCAAATTCTAAAGATAATGATGATGATTATAGATTAATCAAAGGAGGGATGTTGACTGAAGGAGTCTCTGTTATCCTTGGCACACTGTTGACGAGCGAAATTCGCACAACTTGGCTGTGAAGTTGCTCTGAAAGAGATGGAGTTGAGAAGCAACTAGCTGGCTATAGCATATAGTTGATCTATGCACTCTGACCCCATGACACACGTTGAGTGAACAAAGGAGCGCTTCAGTCTAACCCAGGAGTCAGCAACCTTTACTATCAAAAGAGACATTTTAGGCAAAAAGAAAAAGAAGAAAAATCTGTCTGGAGCCGCAAAACATTTGAGCATTGTGATGAAGGTAATACAGTTTATAGTTTAAGTATATCGTATATACGTGTAATGCAGTGAGGGCCCAAGTGCAAATGTACGACGGAGTATTAGGGCCATATTGAGGGAAAAAAATTTATTTAGAGAATTAAGTCGTCATATGAGAAAAAACGTAACATTACGAGAATAAAGTCATAACTTTACGGGAAAAAAGTAGTAATATTAAGATAATAAAGTCATAATTTTACCAGAAAAGAAGCCGTAATATTACGAGAATAAAGTCATAACTTTACAAGAAAAAACAAAATAACACGTAAAATTATGACTTTATATTATTATGACTTTATTCTCATAATATTACGACTTTTTTCTCATAAAACCTATGACTTTATTCTTGTAATATTATGACTTTATTCTCAAAATCTCAGCTTTATTTTTTTTTCCACAATGTGGTCCTAATACTCTGCCGTACCGTCGTACAATAGACCTAGAACAATGATAAATAAAAATGAAAATGTAAACAAAAAGCAGTTACTCATTTCCACTAATTTTTAAAAGCAATCCACAGGGAGCCACTAGAGAGGAGCTAAAGAGCTGGATGTTGCTGACCCCTGCTCTAACCTTATCAAACCTTGGAACCCTATATCTCCGATTTGATGGTCAGTGATGGTCGGACAATTTGTATTCACTGTTCATAACATGGTTGGGGTCAGAGACGATGGTGTTAGCCAGCCTTAAGATGTTATTATGATAGGCTGTTTCATAGAATTTCTCAAGGGGTTGACCTACAATCTTTGTGCAGATTTTCATTTGGTGAAGCAGTTTCGTCTTTAAAGTAGTGACAAACTCTTGTATACAATGTAGTAAAACAATACTGTAGGACACTCATAATCACAGAAGTAAAAAACAAAAGAAGAATTTCTTTACTCGCCCCCAAAAGACCCGAGGCGGCGGAGAAAGTAAATTCTTCTTTTTTGTCTTTTTACAGACAAATTCAATGTTGTCTTTCCAAAAATAACAGATGGTCTATCATTACGCCCAAATATTTATATGAAAATAACTGCATGATTTTTCCGTTATGAATAACAATAGGAACTCTATGAGAGTCAGATGGTGAACCAAATACAATATCTTCTGTTTTCTTTGTGTTAATCTTAAGAGCATTACTATCACTCCACTCGACCATTTTGTTCACGCCATGTTGGTGCAGCACAGGGTTGTCCGAGTTACCAGTTGTACTAGTATTTTGGGTTTCTATTAGAACATGTTGACATGCTGCAAGGTTAAAAAAAAACTTTATTTTCCTCATACTGTCAGCCTGAATATGCCTGTATTTACCCTCTGTCTGAAACGCTCCGTTTTAGCACATTTTGACGGAACTGCGACGAAATTGCAACAGAATTGCGTTGCTAGTTAACAGTTTGGGTCCATGTTTACTTCCTGTCAGCTGATGACATTCAGATCCACTGCAACCAGGAATAAACTGGGACACATTTACGTTTAAAACTGTGTAAAGGGTCTAAATATTGTATATTTGTGACATCACAAATGGACAGAAATCCTGACAGCTTGTTTCAAATGCAGAGTTTCTGAATACGGGCTGTGTGTATTTCCCTGTGGATTGAGCGTTTCGATACTTTCACAGTATTTATATAGGACTTAAGCCTGCTTTATAATAAAAAAACATGAAAATCTCACTTTTTATAATATGGGACCTTTAACAGAGATATTAGAGCTGTATCATCAGAATACTTCTACTAGCAATGTCTTTGCCACCACAGATTTTGACACAAAAAGGGCAAGTAATCATAAATTAATGATGAAGTAATGAGGGACTCCTCAGTAATTACTCCGTATTTATGTCTCACTTTACTTGAGGACACAAAAACAGTAACTAATGTTTAAAGCTTCAGTAGGCAGTATATTTTTGGCATCATTGGGAAAAAATTCCATAATAAGTTTTCAGCATATTGTAATTCAAGTGTTCTGAGAGAAAACTAGACTTCTGCACCTCATCATGGCTATGTGTTCAGGCTTTAGAATATCTAGCCCGTGACGGGAGACTTTGACCAATCACAGGTAATTTCATTGAGAGAGAGCGTTCCTATTGGTTGTGCTCTGGTCATGTGACCAGATCTTGAAGGTCCTTCACCAGATTTCACAATGGCGGCGGGGTCACAAACTTTCTCATTTTACAGCTAAAGCGTGCACTACAAGATGATTCTGAAAACATTTGAGGAGAGAAATAGGCATTAACGTAACAGAACATTGATTCATATTTGATCAGCGCGGCCTAGTTTGACCGTTTGGTCGGAGTTTGCGAGAGATTGACAGCCGGCTCTCATAGACAGCAGACCTCAGATCAGCTCTTACTGCTTGTTTTCCTCCAGTCTGTGAAATCTTGCAGATGCCATTGGGAGCACTGGAGGACACCAGAGGACACTGGAGGACACGTGATTTTTTCAGGTTACCTGTCTCATGTACTACTGTCACGATATAGCGACCGTCTTATAAAAATTACTTTTTTTAATCATATTTGCTCCAATCTCGCCTACTTCAGCTTTAACTAATCAGTTATCAACGAGTCGTTACTATTTTTATGCCGCCCAGCAGCTGATTCAGAGTTAATCAGGAACGACTCATAAAAGTGGTCAGTATGATCAATTCACATAATATTCATGAACTATAATCATTATTTAATGATTCGTTAATACAGGATCTCCCAGTCTGTTCTCTAATAACTCATCATTATCTACTATATAATATATCCTCCATTAGGAATTATTAGAGAAGTACTCTAACAATTTATCAATTATCGTTGCGAAGCCCATCCTGATTTATTCCTCACTCGTTTTATAATCATTAGCTACTCTATAAAATTGGATTGGGAGTTACTCATTAACTAATGGTTCACTAGCATTTAGTTCCTCATTCGTTCCCCAGTAATACTCACATTTTGTGTACCTTATTGTAAAGTGTTTCGCAGTTCTGTAGGTGTGCAACCAATGTCCACTATTGAATTGAGGAAATCCAATGTGTCCTTTTATTCAATTTAGAATGGGTGTAATGACGGCTCGCCGTTACTGGATGTTAATTATAGTAAATATAACTATAGCTATAACTAATTTATATACTATATATCTTTTATGATGATAGACTTCAGGGTCACTGCTCGTGCGGTGACCGGTCGGCTCGGAGAGTAGTTTTCTTTTTCTTTTTCTTTTATCTATCGGTCTGTTATTTATTGTATATATAGCTCGTGTTACGTTATATCCTTCTCGATATTGTGGTTGACGTTTGGCTGCTTACGTCGCCATCTTAAACTTTTTGACGAGGTTTTTTTCTCGTGCACGGCTATTTTCCGTCTCCGCTTCCTCTGTTTACCTGCCACGACCGCTCACTGTGGAGCATAAAACTGCTTGGGGACACTAACCAGCGACATGGATCGCAGAAGATTCATTTGGTCACTGATGCTTCTGCTCGTTTTGGAGTATTTGTTCTGCTTAACAACTGGACTCAACCTCCCTGACAGCCTGCGAGTTACATACTCCAGAGATTATCTGCTGCAGCTACGACTTCACTCCCACCAAGCTATTGGTACAGAGAAGTTCCCGGAGGAAATACGATGCAAGTATTCTAACCAAGGGGATTCTTTTCACAACAAGAAGGAGGTAACCAGAAGGGGGGAAAAAAAGGTCGGAATTAGAGCCAGACTCAAACGGGAGAAATGTAAACAACGACCGCTCCCCTCAGTCATCCTAGCTAATGTGCGCTCCCTGCGCAACAAAACAGACAAACTACAAGCTAACGTAAATCATTTATATGAGTACAGGACTGCCTCCATTCTTGCATTCACTGAAACGTGGCTGAATAGGAATGACGGTGATGACACTCTGCATATAGATGGCTTCGGGAAACCCATAAGACTTTACCGAGATAGTGAGCTCACTGGTAAACAACATGGCGGTGGCGTTTGTCTCTTTGTAAACACACGCTGGTGCTCTACAGTGATTGTCAGGGAGAAGCTGTGCACCACAGACATCGAACTTCTGGCTGTTTCCCTTCGCCCTTTCTACCTCCCCAGGGAATTCCCACAGCTCTTTTTCATTTTGGTCTACATTCACCCCAGAGCTAATGCAACCACAGCCATAGAGCACATCAAGAGGACATTAGACAGACTTGAACTCATATCCCCGGACTCCCCCAAATTCATCCTGGGTGATTTTAACCACTGCTCAGCCGACAGATTTTTAAAAGGTTTTTACCAATATGTCAACTGTGCCACCCGCCTGGGAAAGACACTGGATAAATGCTATGGTTCAGTCCCAGACGCATACAGACCCATTGCCCTCCTCCCCCTTGGTTCTGCCGACCACCTCTCTATACTGCTTGCACCGGCCTACTCACCAGTTGTGAGGAGGACAGAGAAGGTAATTAAAACCATCAAACAGTGGACCAATGACAGCATTGACAGGCTACAAGGATGCTTTGAA
Source organism: Sebastes fasciatus (assembly GCF_043250625.1). NCBI lineage: Eukaryota > Metazoa > Chordata > Actinopteri > Perciformes > Sebastidae > Sebastes > Sebastes fasciatus. Next base: position 4,396,626 of record NC_133800.1, read on the forward strand.
ACCACTGACTGGAATAACCTCATAGCCCAATCCAGCAACATCAATGAGCAAGTGGACACGGTCTCATCATACATCTCCTTCTGTGTGGACAATATCATTCCCACTAAAAAGGTTACAATCTCAAGATGAGTTAAATTACACCTCACACAATCCATCTCATCGACACGTACATTTTCACACCTCCATAGAGACTGTACTTGCGAATTGGACTGTGTGAAAAATCTATTTCAAGTTCTCACCGGAGGCCTTCGTCAGGTCGTAGATGCAGGTGTAGTTTTCTATTTTCATCAATGTTGTTATAGCTGCTATTGTAGAAGCTGTTCTAACTTGTTCAGCACAGAATCCCTAGGAATTAGGTTCATATTGAACCATTCCATTCTATTTATATGACAGCTGGAGTTACTTTTCAGTTGAAGATTTTACATTAAAAACATTTGATAATCTTATGAAATACAACACATTGCCCCTTGTCATGTTTCGGATGAAAGAGAGAGATTTACCCTCTAAACTGCTCACATGATTTCATTTAAATAACTGTTCAAGTCCAGAAGAGGTCAAATTATCTGATAATTCCCAAAAATCAAAGATTAGAGAAAAGTAGAAACAAATTTGAATGGCACTCGGAGAGCGCAGACCTCCGCCAACGCATGACTTTAAAAACAGATCCCAGCTCTCAGCTGGCGGTACCGTGAGGTGGTCGGCTTATTATTAACATGGTGTGTTTCCGTGTAACGTGTCGGCGGATGCCTCTCTCATTCAGCAGCCTTGTTATGTCTGTATAACGTTACACTACGTTGTCTCTCATCCTGTCAGCTACAGCTTTGTTCTTTCTCACCACGGACGGCCAGCAGCTCCCGCACACACATCCACACACGTATCTCTCTGCTCTCAGAAGGAGGCGGGGTCACGCGTCATCAGTCACACTGTGCATGTGTCTTAATGCTCAGGCTGATCGGAATCCTTAAAAATATTCCTGAATCCGGAGCGTTAATTGTGCCACACCCCACCCCTCAAAAAAATGTTCATTCAAATCCATCGCGGTCTTTTGGAGAAATCTTGCTAACGAACAAACAAACAAACAAACCAACGCCGGTGAAAACATAACCTCCTTCTTAGGCCTTTGGCCTTGGCGAAGGTAACAATACATATTGGTATCAGACCTTTTTTTCTTCTTAAAGATATCATTTGCAAGAATTAACAAAAAACAATGTATGGAATGATAGAAAACTAATCCCTCTCAATCATGACCTATGCCCCACTAGAAGTGTGTGGTGGTGTCTGTTTCTGCAGAGACCCTGCAGCCCTCTGCCTGCATTTTCTCTTTTCTTCATATTTTGCTTTACTCTGGACTCTTCTGGGTGTCAGCAAATAGCCTTTGGGCTCCACGTGGGGAGGGTAACCGCCAGCCAATAACAGCGCGCAGGATGTGCAGCTCGTTCCGGTTGTCAAATGCCGCCGCTGTGTCACGCCCATCGGCTTCTGATATCGACTCACAAGTCCCCCTTTACTCTGTTCGATACAAAGCGGCCGTATTTCATAGATGAGAACGGGTTGTGTCATATGTGCACGTGTCCCAGTGATCCCTCTCTGTGCTGTGAGTGCAGCTACGATCGATGTGTGTCAATAGTTTGACGAGAGCAGCGCTGAGCCACAGCCAGCAGACAGGAAGCCTGCATTCATTCAAAATCTGGCAACTCGGCATCTTCCCGCAGGATTATGCAGAGTTGTGCGGAGTTAGTCGTGTGTTTTAGAACATAACCAAAAAAAAGAAAAGAAAAAGCATGTTAATGAACCTACCAAGAAAAGGGTTAAGCATAGTTCATATTAATATTAGGAATTTGAGATATAAAGTTCATGAAACATCTAGCATAATTAACGATGGAAAAATCAATGCACTTTCTGACTAAGAAACACATTTAGACCACTCAATAACAGACACAACATTTTTAGAAATGATAGGAATATTTTTTGGGGAGGCATAGAAATATATATCTATATAAAGTCACATTCCCACCAAGGTTAGACTGGACTTGATGGTTCCTAGTATTGAGGCTTTTTGGTTGGAGTTCCATCTTGCTAACTGTAAACAGATTTTTGTTGGCTATAGGCCCCCAAGTGCAAGTGTGCAAGATATAGTATATGTATGTTCTGGGCTGATAAAGGTAACAGATATCGGTAAAGAAATATTTGTCCTTGGTGACTTTAACGTAGATTGGTGATTCAATTGAACAGCACTGCACTCATCTGTAATTTAACTCAGACTAGTGCAGTGCCGTTCGGAGCGCATGCCCGTCCGGAAGGGGCCGATTGCTTGGCCCCCAGATGTGCTGCTTGAGAACTGCAGTACGACTACTTGCACCCGCCAAGAGTGAAGTTGACTGGATGAACAGTTCCAAAGATATGCGAAGGACAGTCATACATTAATACATACACAGACGGACGGACGTTCTTTCCTTTATAGTTAGATGATGCCACCTACTAGCCAAATCGCACCAAATTTGTAATGGTCACTCAGACCTTATATCTACATATGTCCAACAAATGTGGTCGTAATAGCACAAAGCATTCAGGAGATATGACATTTTTTGTAATATACGCCCTTCCCATAGCATTTGAGCCAAAAAATCTGATTTGGACAAAATTCAAAATGGTGGAAATAAACTTGTATGGATAGATTTAGCTGGAACCTAAAAAAAAAAACAGAAAAAAAGAGATTTTGTTTCAGAGACTTACGGTTCCAAAGTTACAGGCCAAAACGTAAAGGTCATTGATATAAGACCACTCTCTGGCCAAATTGCACCACATTCAACACTGCGCTAATACAAGCGCCAATTGTGAAGTAGATTGGATAACAGTTTGAACTTGAGATAAGCAAAGGACATACAGACAGACAGAGATTCCTTGCTTTATAGTTAGATGGTGAACAAGTCAATTAGAGTGTACTGCAGCTATGCTGGACAAACATCTGTATTGACCACATATTTACAAATAACAATGAATGAGACAATCACTCGCAAACTCCAACCAAATGGTTAAACTAGGCAGCGCTGATCAAATATGAATCAATATTATGTTACTGTAATGCCTATTTCTCGCCTCAAATGTTTTCAGAATCATCTTGTAGTGTACTGTTTAGCTGTAAAATTAGACATTTTGTGACGCCGCCGACATTGTGAAATCTGGTGAAGGAACTTCAAGATCTGGTCACATGACCGGAGCACAGCCAATAGGAACGCTCTCTCTCAATGAAATGACTGGTGATTGGTCAAAGTCTCCCTTCACAGGCTAGATTTTTTAAAGCCTGAAAACAGAGCCATGAGGAGGAGCAGAAGTCTAGTTTTCTCTCAGAACACTTGAATTACAATATGCTGAAAAGTTATTATGGAATTTTTTCCCAATGACCCTTAAAACTTGATGCCTACTGAAGCTTTAAACGCTGTATAAGGCCCTGATCAGACTGCGCGGGTTTTATAGGTTGAAAACACAAGGTGCACCACACTGCCTTTTTCTATTCTTCCATTATTCCGACAGCCCGTTATCCCAAACAGAAGCACATGGCAAATTACTATGCAGAATGACATCATTGGACCTTCCGGATCGCAATATTTTTTTCCTACTATGGCGAAGACAATACCCACTATACTCTGCCTCTGGTTGGCTTACCCTGATATTCTTAGCCTAAACTAACTAATCTTATTCATCATGCCTAAACCTAACCAATCCATCCAAAGAAGGCATTCATGGCAAAGATGGCACACGGGAGTCAAGTTCTGTATGTCACCCTGTTTTCTTAGACTTTCCTTGGGTATTTCCCCCTTGTTCTTATCATTGTTGTATCTGTAATGTCATTTCTGTAATGTTTTTGCATATATTTAATCAGTGTGTCACTTTATAATTGTTATGTGTTGAGAAAGATGTGAGAAGTGCCTTTATTCTTTGGAATTGGATATTCAGGGGAATTGATTCTCTGCACCACAAAGGAGACAAAGCAAGTGGTGTGCGTCTCTACTCACCTGGTCAGAATATTACATCAAAACAACTCTTTTTGATTTCCTCCCACCAGTACAATTATTTTTTCGCTATTCAAAGATAAGCAAGGCCACTACCATCCAAGAAAAGAGCTGAAATGAAATTTTGCTCTATAGTAGTCAGAAAGGGACTAACAATCCAATGTCCAATGTCCAATGAAATGTTTGCATCTTTACACATTTCCAAAACATGTGCATATGTGCCAATTTCTGAATTGCATTTAACACATTTAGGAGAGCTTAGACCAAACGTGCTTCTCAATAATGGTGTGCAATGAAGCCTGTGTAATATTTGAATTGTATCTCTCCTTCAGTATTACAGCTCAGAATAATAAGCGTGTTTTCAGTAACTGATGCCCAGATATTTTCTTCCATATGGGGCGTCTGTGGCTCTGTGTTCGACACATGTCGAAGTGTCCTTAAGCAAGACACTTAACCCCAAATTGCTCACAAAGGCTGAGTCATCGGTGTGTGAATGAGTATTTGAGTGGTCGGAAGACTAGAAAAGCGCTGTATAAATGCAAGTCCATTTACCATTTATATTAGATCCTGATGGGCAGGTTGTGGGCAGCGTCTTCCATCAGTGTACGTATGTCGCTGCTTTCGGATGTGATAAGTAGAATAATGCAAGTTTAAACCAAAGGTTCATAAAACATAAGTAAAAAATCTTTTTGGAATGTGTTGTTTATGAATGTCTTCCAAGAAAGACATTTGGAGCATGTTTGTTTTTTGGTATATATAGCACCTTATTTGTAAATTCTGAAAAAAATTAGACTGTAAGGAACATTTTGAATGACTATTGTTGCTCCTTCATAGAGTTTGACAAGCTGGTTCAGACCCTTTTTCCTGCCAGAACCTAAACACCAAATCGCTGTAATCGCTTGTCCTATATGGTCTGCGGTGGTACAAAAAATGGTCATTCGAGTATAGGATTACTATGGATTAGAGTAGAATGTGAAATCCCTGGCTGATGGTTTTAAAGTTCTCCATACACCTATCAGATTAATATCATCTAACATCTTAACTAGTGAAGCACCTGCACTCATTTTTCTATATGTATCTACTCGAGACATGTCTAATTTGTTGTCTAAACAACAAATTAAAGTCACCACCCAGCACTGTAAAGAGGATTTGTAGTCCTCCAGGTCTGCCGGTCCAAAATGACTGCAGTGGATTATGAGCATAAATGTTTGTACATAATGTAGTGACATGTATACCATAAACTGTACCATGGAGAAGGCCTGAGGGTCCCTTTTTTATGTGCTACAAATGGAGTGGCTCTGTCTATAAAAATAGCGACTCTCCTGCTGTTGCAAGTAACTGATGAATACTAAGTGTGCTCATGTGCTCTTTATCCACTAAATGTTTTTTTTAGAATAGCTCTCGGTACCAATTGTCTTTCTTGAGAAAGCTTAATATTTCCTTCCGCTTTATTGGATGATGGATCCTTTTTACATTATATGTACAAAACTTAAAGCAGCGGTGGGTAGAATTGGAGCAAATATGATTTAAAAAAGTTATTTTTATAAAACGGTTATCCTGACAGTAGAGCATGAGACGGGTAATCTGGAAAAAAAAATCATGTGCCTCTGTGACCTCTGGTGATTTCACAGACCGGATGAAAACAACCAGTCAGAGCTGAGCTGGAGTCTGCTGTCCAGCTTCCATCTATGAGTCAATGACTCGCCAACTCCAACCAAACGGTCAAACTAGACAGAATCAATATTCTGTTACTGCAATGCCTATTACTCGACTCAAATGTTTTCAGAAACATCTTGTAGTGTACTGTTTAGCTGTAAAATGAGAAAGTTTGTGACCGGCAGCCATGTTGAGACCAGTCAAGGAAATACCAAACACCGCCCACCAGTGGTGGGCAGAGAGAGAGCCAATAGGAACGCTCTCTCTCTGAAATGACGTGTGATTGGTCAAAAGTGGTGCAGAAGTCTAGTTATCTCTTAGAACACTTGAATTACAATATGCTGAAAGGTTATTATGGAATTTTTTGCCCAATGATGCCAAAAACATGTTGCCTACCGGCCAGCCGGACAGCCAGACGGACAACCCAAAACCATAATACCTCCTGTTACAGCTGTCACCGGCGTGGAGGCATGAAAAAGTTAAATCTTCCAAAGCTGACAAGATGGTGAGCTTTAATGCTTCAAGGTAGTTCCAGTGTCCAATTAATACTGGGCTTTCCATTTATATTTTTATATTTCTTTAAGTGTTGCAGCTGCACAAGGACAGAAATTAGTACGATAAATAGATGTGGAAGGGAAGGTAAATGGAAGTCTAGCACTGGGACCCAGGAAGGACAGAGTCTGTAGAGGGGGGTTGGAGGCTCACCTGGGGTCTCATTTATAAAACAGTGCGTAGGATCCACACTAAATGTTTGCATGAGGAAATGTACGTACGCCAAAAAATATTCTGATTTGTAAAAACAGTGCGTACACCTGCCAGTGCGCAATTTCCTTTTATAAATCCCAAATCACATCCCGCCCTCTACTGTCGTGGCAAAATGAAGGGGGGCGATCCAGTTCTGGAGTTGGCAACCAGCGGGGAAACAGTATATTTCTTGCTCAGAATGACAAGCTTACAACAGATTCCAAACGTCAGAGTTCTTACGTCTGACTTTTATAACTTGGTTCTAGCACCTTACGTGGAAAATGTTCTTGTATCTCACCTAATTTTCCTGGCATGGTTTTTAACTAATGTTTCTCACAGATACTCTATCACAATACCATTTCCCTGGAAACCGTTAATCTTCCCCCAGACACATCCCTGGGGAATGTCTTGACCAAAAAGATCAGAACCCTTACGTATTTTAAAATCAGTCGTGCCTGGGTCAACTTGACATTTTTATATGAGGTTGAGAGAGCTCATTCTTCAACACTACACGCCCACATTCAACCATAAATGGTCAACACAAAGCACTTCATGAATGTTGATACATAGAAATGAGCCTGCTGATCAGTGGTTCTTTACGGTGAATCATGGTAACAACCGAGAGGAAGACCAAGAAAAGGTACAGAGAAATCAAAGTGCTGGTATGTGAGGTGGTCACTTAACACTCCTAATATTTCCATTCACGTAATCCTCGGGATATCATTTGAAAATGGAAGTTTGACACAATTTATGTATTTATTTAAGTTTAGATTTAGTGAACTTGGCCTGCATTATGATTAGGACTCAAAATGATAATGAGGACATGGAGTGTAAAGATTGTGCGAGAGCATTCACTGGCTTTATTTCCAGACTTTGCTAATTTACACAATCCGTGTGCAGTTGGGGAAGATGTGCAGGGCGAGGTAACTGGAAAAGGCTGAGTGTGTGTGTGCGTGGCGCGCCGCGGTGTCTCAACCCAGTCTGCCACATCATCTGAAAGCTGGGAAACTGAAGATTATTTTGAGATGCTGCTCAGCACTGTGTGTCAAGTTGTTCTAGTCAGAAATCAGAAATAAACATGAATAAATTCATTCATTAATTAAAATAAATTGTGTGTAAGGGTTTAGAACATTATGATGGAAGTATATGATGTCCATCCCCATGCTCTATTATGGCTTATAAGTTGTTGCAGTAGTTTTTGGGTTGATACCATTTGTTACACAGATTTAATGCTAAATTTAACCATTTTTTACCAGTTGAGAATTGATAAAAAATGATCAATAATCCCTCCAAAATACCAGATTAAGACACCAAGACCTTGAGGAACACCATAGAAAAAGCCATGCTGTGATTTGATATCAAAATCTTTTGACATTTGTGAGATTTCTGTAAGAATTGCATTTTTCAGCGATTGGATGGTGAGCACTTCTGTTCTGGAAACCGTTCAGAAACCCCCTTATTGTCATTCTACCTAGGAAAGGCATCCATCCTCTGAATGCTCTAGGTCTGTAGTTTGTGGCATGACCGCCGTGACCAGAGAGATCACGGTGCACACTCCTCTGTGGCGTCTCCTTTCATCATCCCCCTGTGTGTGCCGGTGTAGACGTCTAGGCTACTTAGGGGGCCCTCTCCCCCTAAACGGCGGCGTTATGAGGCTGGTGCGTAATACATCTCTGTAGGGTTCCACTCAGCCAGTCTCAGTCCCCCCATGGGTTGCATCGGAAAGCAATCCAGTTTTCAGAATTTATCAATACATATTTGTCATATTTAGCCTAGTGCTTATTATCATATAATGAATTTTGAATAGGTTATCGATGCATTTGCTCATATGCAGTCAAATGGAGTTGTTGATGGGACAGAGGATTGGGAGACGGCGGAGGCAGAGGTTCCACCAGCCAAGCACCACATACATCTGCTCCGCATTTTCACTTTGCGCACGGGCAGATCGGTTTCAGCAGAAAAGCAGCTCGCTTTTATTGTAGCATCTATTCATTCATTCTACAACCAGGGATTTGATATACAGTAAATGATATAGATGTCTGTCATAGCAGACATTTGGACACGTATTGCCAGGGCAAGCACAGGCGTAATCATTAACATTAATAATGAATACATTCAGTTGGGGTGAGCTAGTTTCAGGGACGCCTAATGTGACTCATTATTAATAATAGTTACGTCTTTGCTTTTCCTGCTGTGATAATATGGAAGGAAAGGAAAGAATAGCAAGTCAATTAACGAACACGGAGGTGTTGAAAATGTTCCTGAATAGCCTCATAACTGCATTAATAATCAGTCTTACTGTAATGAAGTGAGACTGGATAATAACCTTCATTTAACGAGGAAGTCGCATTGAGATTAAAATCACGGCGGCAACAATATGTACGACAAAAGTGCATCCATACAGTGCATTAACAAGGCAGCATTTTAAAAAATAAAATAAAACTTATAATTAACTTAGAATATTAGTGTCATATACATACAGGTACATACATGCAATTTGACCTCTGCATTTAACCCATGTCCTTCCCAAAGAAAAGGAAATCAGATTATTTTTTCTGCTACTGAAAGTCAATACAGAAGAGATCATTTTCCATTGAGGTGTCGCTGTGTCACTTTAGAGCAATGCTTTCCCAGTCAGCTGTCATGACATATCAACTGATCCATTGCTATCTCAAGATTCATATGATACCGATTCCTGTTATCTTAATGATGATCCACCATCATTTTCAGAGGGTTCAAGTAAACCAAGAACTGAGGAGGAGAATAATTGTAATTTTAAGATCATGGTGATCATTGAGGCAGACAGAGTCTAATTAAAACTTTTTTGATAAACAAGCTCTATTTTGATGCTTTTCAAGGCACTCTGGCACCTTCTTTACATTCAAAGTACATGTCTTAATCATTGAAAAATTCAAATATGTTCCACAAAAACTGTTGTTTACTTTCCAGATTAATTATAAATCATTTTGATATTAAAAATATTCGTAGTTGTCAGTAATTGGTATTAGTATTGAGCAGAAACAGAATACCTCCCAACTTTTGTGACTAGAGTTGGAAAAACAGTTAGCCTTTTAAATGTATTTAAGTTGGTGGAATGTAACTATCGGTAAGTCCATTTACTCAAGTACTGTACTTAAGTAGGCTACAATTTTGCAATACTTGTACTTTACTTGAGTGTTTCTATTTTCTGCTACTTTACACTTTTACTCCACTATATCTCAGGGGTAAATATTGTACTTCTGCTCCCACATTTATTTCAAACTTTAGTTACTTCAGATTATAAATACAAAATATAATAAACTAATAAATGATTATGTATTATTATGGATTAAACTAACCAGCAGTAGTATATACTGCTGCACTCACGCTTTGCTTGACGCAGCAAAACCGTTGTTGCGCCGCGCAAGCTATTGGAAATAATGGGTTTCAGAACTCAGTGGTGCCGTTGCTGCGTTCTGCATGAAAGGGCCATAAGGTAACGGAAACACAGCGATTCTTATTTTCAGGTGATTATACACTAAAGAAAACATACTTTAATACAGTGGAAACTGCTCATTGATCATGTCTGTTCTGGTCAAATTCATCACTATAAGCGAATGATTATTATAACCAAATATTTGTTGTTGTGCATCATGGGGGGGCATTACGTGACCTGGCATTATCAATCCACTTGATGAGGGCGGTTTCAACCACAGGTGCTTTCCCCGTGTGCATTCGTTTTTTTATCCAGAGGAAATTACTTTCTTTTTCTCCGTCATGATTTCAATGTGCACGCAGCACCAACCTCAAGTATCCAGCCGGAGAGCAGACAGTCTGCGAGGCAAAGGGTATATCCCAAGTCTCTTATTTGTCGTGTCGCCGCTCCTCGCTTGAACCGGAAGTTGTTCTGGTGCGCCATCTTGAAGACCGTCCCAAAGCTCTTATCTCTGCACGGAGGAGCGAGGAGCGAGGATACAAGAGAGCAGTCTTCACGAAAGTCTTTTACCGACCGACACGCCCCCTTATTGAATATCAGTTACTGATTGGACGCTGCTGCCGATCGGACTGATCTGATAACTTTACCTCTCAACATCACTGGAGTTTCATACCGGAGTGAAAATAGATCACAGATTAAACATTTTATATTTTAGTTGTCTTCTGATTCACCATCTAGTGTTGGATTTATTATGTACAAAAGTGCTTACAATAACCTGACTGTTGGATTTGTTATGAATGGAGTGATTGCGAGGAAAGGGAGGAGGCAGGTGCTGTTTTCTTTTGCAAGGTCAAGGAGAGGACGGAGCCAGAAGGAGATAACGAAGAAGAAGACATGCAGCAGAAACATCACGTGCCATAACTCATGAATATTAATATTGTGTAAACCATAAAACGCTGGATCAGGGATAGCTCGGGGTTCAGACTTCGCGAACTGACCCATGCACTGTATGTTGTCAGGGACACGTAGACTGGATCCAGATATCTGTATACTCTTTTATTTTACTTATGCAACATTGATTGTTCGGAATAAATTGTATTATTATGCTTTAACCCGTCTGTTTGGAAAATCTCTTTGTCACACAAGATTAACCAGCATGTAACTGGGCCTTGACCTCTCGGAGGTAGAAGGCCAGTTCCTTCACTAGTTAAACCTGAAGTAGCCGAGATTGGAGCAAATATGATTTAAAAAAGTTATTTTTATAAAACGGTCGCTATATCATGACAGTAGTACATGAAACAGGTAACCTGAAAAAAATCATGTTCCTCTGTGTCCTCCGGTACTCCTAACGGCATCTGCAAGATTTCACAGACTGGAGGAAAACAAGCAGTAAGAGCTGATCTGAGGTCTGCTGTCCAGCTGCAGTCTATGAGAGCCGGCTGTCAATCACTCGTGAACTCCGACCAAACGGTCAAACTAGGCAGCGCTGATCAAATATGAATCAATATTCTGTTACGTTAATGCCTATTTCTCACTTCAAATGTTTTCAGAATCATCTTGTAGTGCACGGTTTAGCTGTAAAATGAGAAAGTTTGCGACACCGCTGCCATTGTGAAGGAACGCCAAGTTCCTGTCACATGACCGGAGCACAGCCAATAGGAACACTCTCTCAATGAAATGACCTTTGATTGGTCAAAGTCTCCCGTCACGGAGATTTTTTTTTTAGAGCCTGAAAATGATGGGTGAAGTCTAGATTTCTCTCAGAACACTTGAATTACAAAATGCTGAAAAGTTTGTATGGAAATTTTGCCCAATAATGCCAAAAATATACTGCCTACTGAAGCTTTAAAATCTGTGTCAATTGTAGGTGTGAACAGCAGAAGAAGGACCTGCGGTATCTCTCCTTCACACACTGCGGCTGAAGCAGCCTGACACTGAAAGAGCTTCATAACACCTGACAAACAGACCTTAATTAACTTTCTTCATTTATTGGAATGATTTTTCTTTTTCATTATCTGTTATTTTCCCCATTCATTTTTACTATGGATATGATTAAAGTCAGAGAGAGTAGGAGAGTCTATCTCTCAGCAACATACACATTTATTAATTGTCATTTCCATTCAGTCACATGAGGCTCATAATTCCTGAGCGTCGGGTTTGATATGAGTCATTTACATTTTCCCTGAAACATTCAGCCTAATAAATAATGTCCAGTGTTCAAAAGACACCATAGTTATATTCTTGGTTATTAAATAATGAATTCACAATCAGAATATCAACAAATACAGACGCTAATAGTGAATAAATAATATAAAGATATTGTGCCAGTAGAGATGGTTCCTGGTCCTCTAAGCAGGACTCAGTCCACAGTAGAAATACAGATTGCAGCTGTTATTCATGTGCAGGTGTTTGTTAAACAGGTAACAGGCTACAGAGAGGAAACGCTGCTGCTTTACCACTGATAACTGTGTGTCTTTATTGGTATTAGTTCAGTTCAGACACAAACAGTTGTTGAAGCCAACTGACAGCTGATCCAGAAACGGACGTCGCTTCACGTGACGCTTCAGAGGAAAGGACGTCTCATGTCTCTTCAAACATATTTCCTCATTTCCTCTCTCCTTGCATGGTTTCCTTGCGTCTCTCCATGCTTGAAATGGGCATTTAAAATAAACACAGGCTGCAGTCATAAAGTCTATTTTGCTTAGGAAGGTTCCTAACGGAGTGAAATGACCTGGAAGTACCTCAGTAGCAGCCATAATAAGTTGTTCAAATTCTCCAAATGCTAAGGAAAGGTGCTTCAATGCTTCCTTTCTTATCTCCTTTAGCATAGGATACACCGTACCATCTTTTACCAAAGCAAAGGAGATAATGCTGCCCCACAGTTCTTTGTGGCCGCAACTTCTAAAGCGATGCACCGTTCTGCCGTTCATGAAAACAAACGATATCTTCTATCTTGCATAATATTTCAGTCATAATTGGGATTCATGTTGACAAATATGAGTGGACAGTGACAACCATTTCGTTTCACTTTATTTCCACTTATTTATTTCTGTCAAAGTCTGCTCCTCTTCATGCCTGCACTCAGGCTGCGGTCGAATAGTCCTTTTTGCTCAGGAAGGTTCCTAACTGAGTGGAATGACCCGGAAGTACCTCAGTAGCAGCCGTGATAAGAGCTGTTTGAATTCTCCAAATGCTAAGGAAAGGAGCGTCAATGCTTCCTTTATTATCTCCTTTAGCAGAGGATACACTGGACCATCCTTTACCAAAGGAAAAGAGAAAATAACATCACACAATTCCTTGCGGCTGCAGCATTTAAAGCGACGCATAATAACGTTCATAATAACAAACAATATGCTTATCTTGCATATTATTTTCATACGCGCATACACTAATTGGGATTCATGTTTAATATGAGTGGACAGTGACAACCATTTTGTTTCACTTTATTTTTAATTAATTATTTATTTCGAACATGTAACAAATAAGTAAAAAAACAAAACAAGAATAACAAATAAAATGAACCGTAAACAATTAATTAACAAATAATCAACATAAATAAATATTACATGTCTGAAAAGAAGTTGGAATAAGTATATGATCCTACACCTTCAGCATAATTCCAACAATTAACTCAATATTTATCATATATTCCTGTTTATTTAAATTCCAACTTTGGTAACGAAGTAATATTTTTCACTGGTTGTCCACGTTAGGTCAGATGACCCTTTTCTATATGTTGATGTAAAGTGTTTCAGCAGCAGAAGGACAGGTGGTATCTCTCTTTCACACACACTGATGGTGAAGTAGCCTGACACTGAAAGACCTATTTAAGAACACACGGGGGGGAAGAAGCGCCTTTTGTAGTCCATCTTCAGAACATTGTAGTTTCACCACAACAGACCCGCGTTACTAACATCCGCCGCATCATAATTTCTGAGCCTATAGTGAAAGAACAGTCGGATTCTCTGGACACTGCGGTTGTTCATTCCTAAGTCCTTCTGAATTCTCCTTCACCTTCCTTGACCTTGAGCTCTGTTTTCAGGCTTTAGAAAATCTAGCCCGTAACGGGAGACTTTGGCCAATCACAGGTCATTTCAGAGAGAGAGCGTTCCTATTGGCTGTTCATTCAACAGAGGCAGCTGTCAATCACTCACAAACTCATGTACTGTACAGCCTCTGTGACATGATATCTTTCTCAGATGGACAATGCATTTAGCCATCTTTTAAAGCGGGTTAGGCAGAATGTTTTTGGCATCATCGGGCAAAAAATTCCATGATAATTTTTCCTCATATTGTAATTCTCATGTACTACTGTCAGGATATAGCGACTGTTTTATTAAAATAACTTTTTTTAATCATATTTACTCCAATCTCGCCTACTTCAGCTTTAAGGAATAGAAAGTGTGAAGAGATCAGAGTCATGTCTCTCAGCCTCTCTGACCTATAGTCAACAATAAAGCTGCTCCATCATCTCCATCATGGTACCACTGCGCCCGGTCTCCCCTCCTCCACACGGAGCACAGTGAGCAGGTCGGTCGGTCTGACTCTCCGGAGCAACTTCTAACAATACATTATGACTTTTTGACTACATTATCGTTGTCACTGTTAGAACTGTAAAGTGGTAGACTATCTGGACGACGCAGAACGCCGCGGTCTTTGGGTTTGATTTGCTCATTTTCTACAGTCGACTCTTTGATTCCTGCAAGTTAAAGAGCAGCTGGAACCACAAAGGTAGGTTTCATTTGACATGTTTCACATATATTTACCTTCGTTGCAGGAAAAATACTAAAGAAAAAAAAAAGTCTTCTGTCACCCGCTGGATGTGGACTTAATTGGGCTTAGGCTATATGATATATATAGATATATATATCAGTGCTACACATACACCGTGCTGTTCCAGGAAGGCAACGACAGGTTCACTACAGTAGGATCAAATATATCGACCAGCTTGAACTTTCTCTCTGCCTGTAAAGTCTCTTTTCTGTCAACAAAACTAGAAAAAGAACGAAAAATAATGACACAAACTATTCAAGCCCCCATATTAAAGTCGGTTGTGTATTTTCACGCACAGTAACATCTGTTATTTATCCCTTTATGAAAACGATATCGTTTTTTGGAGTTTGAGTGAGTGCAAAAAATAGTTATAGTCGATAGCCAAGTCAGCGTTTCTCCCATTATTGATTTATTTATTCATTTCTAACGGGAGATACTATAGTTTTATTATTTGTTTAAATGATCAGGCTGTCAATGTTATTTTTCCTCACGTGTAATACATCATTTAACACCCAAGTCTCATGAAGCATCAGTTTCTCTCTAAACAACGGGAGAATAATAATGATGCTGGTGTAGACAGCACACAGTGTTATTAACATGTTCTCAGGCTGTTGTAGGTGTTCTGGCTTTGTTCCTCAGCACACTGGATGTGAAGTGAAACAGTGACAACGAGGTGTGATTTTTGAGGAGTAGTGTAACCAGCTGTTTCCATAAAGCAGTGCTGCCTTTGTGCATGTCATGATCATTGGTCACTGTGGAGGCTGTGTGTGTGTATGTGTGTGTTTGTGTGTGTGTGTGTGTGTGTGTGTGTGTGTGTGTGCGTGCGCGTGTGCGTGTGTGTGTGTGCATTCAGTCTTTCTGTAAAGACTGCTGGGGAAATGATAATGTCCTCATTGTTTGCGCAGTTCTTAAACATTTCATTAGAAACAGACTAAAAACAAGACCATTCAGTTTTCACTAGAAGCTAAAAATGGTTTGAATCTTTTGCATGGTTGCTGGTAGTTACATCAGGTGCATATACATTTAGATAATGAAATATTCCTGCATGGATTCAAAGCATTTTGGTAAACACTTAACGCCTCATCCACACTGGGAACGTCAGGAGCGCGTGGAGGCTGCGTGATCGAGGCGTCAGGTTTTCACACCAGCTTGTCAGCTGTGTTTCAGCTGGATGTCAGCTCCATATCTGCTGCTACAGCCGCTGCTGTCAGCCCTTTCTTTCTACATAGAGTTTGCCTTTCATAATGGCCATTTCATTTCATTATAATTATAATGTGTATTTATTTTAGACAGAGAACGGTTAAGAAACTTGTGGTAATTTGTAAATAATAGTAATAATCCAGAATTACAACCCAGCACTATATTCATTCATGGAGCCAAGTTCCTGCACATATTTCAGAATAAAAGCCTCATGTTAACAAATGGAGGAATTCTGTCCACAGAAAAAAATGCTTGAGGGTATTTATTTTGAAATGAAAGCAGGAAGTGTTGATTTAAAACAAGTCTTCACTTTTTTTCATTTGTTTTTAATTTCCTACAGATAGAGACATCAAAACTGTAGTAATGTTGCTGATATGATGTTAATAATCAGTCAATAGATCACCTTCACTGTCTATTGTTGCTGTGGCTCGCGTCAAAAATAGGCTAGACCTTGAATCTCTAGAAAAGACGGAGCTGCTGCTCTAACCTGTTAACACGGACGCTGAAATAAAAAAACAGGTAGAAGGTAAAGCAGCCGCCACGCGCTCCTGACGTTCCCAGTGTGGACGAGGCTACAGTTGCACAGGAGTGAGTTGAGCATCCTTCTTATGAAACCAGTTTAATTATTCTGCAGTCACCCTACTGTTAATTGCATCTATAAAAAATATATATATGTATGCAGTATATATATATATATATATATATACAGTATATATATAGTATATATATATATAAATATAAATTAAAAAATATATATATATGCACTATATATATATATATATTTATATTTATATACATATATTTGTTCATTGAAATCAGTTGACACAATAGATTCCTTCAAAGACATCAAAACACCAGTTTATATGCATGTGGACAATTTGTTTTGGTTATATAATATTTTTATCACATCTATGTAATGGTCATTGTATAAGGTGGGGAAACCTGAATATGAACATGAAAACTGAGTAATTCACCCCTCCTTTTGGAATTTGGCTTGTTAATCTCTGGCATATTTAGATTCAATTCAAGATTCAAGAGTTTAATTTGTCACGTACTCATACAGGATGTGCAGTGAAATATAAAGTGGCAGTGCTCACGAGATTGTGCAAAACATCAACTATACAAATATTTTAAAAATGTAATAAAAATTGTAGGGACAATGGCAATATTTGAAGTGATAGGGGTCTATATACAATATGGACTATAAATATAAGTGTATGAATAGAATAGTAATGAGTGTGTGTGTATGCTCTGTATGTAACCCTATGTGTGTGTGTGTGTGTGTGTGTGTGTTAACGTGTGTGGATACGGGGGGCAGCATGTGACGCTTGGTGGGCGCCCTGGAGAGGTCAGAGTTCACAGTCCTGATGGCCTGGGGAAAAAAACTCTGCCTCAGTCTCTCTGTTTTGGCAGCGTGGCTGCGGAGGTGCTTGCCTGACCGCAGCAGCTGGAACAGTCAGATGTTTGGGTGGTGAGGATTCCTAATCTTATAGGCTCTGGTTCTGCACCTCCTGGTGTACAGGTCCTGCAGGGAGGGGAGTGTGTGAGTTGCCAAACCAGGCAGTGATGCTTCCTGTCGGGATGCTCTCTACAGCTCCAGAGTAGATATACTAATATTAATCAGTTTTTTTTTTTTTTTCATTTCTTTGCCCCTGCTTGAGTATTTCCTTGAGATAGTACTCTCCATTTCACTCTCTGTCTCTCAGTCAATGAAGGCCCTTTCAGAAAACAACACAACAACGGCACCACTGCGCTCTAAATCCCATCATTTCCAACGGCTTTTGCCACGCCATGCCGGATTTTCGCTACATTGAGCAAAGCCCAACTTTGTGCGCTGAACTTAGCGGCGAGTGCAGCTCAAACACAAGCTCAAACTGCGCTGTGTCGCGAGCGAAAACTGCTCTCTTCTGCCGGGAAACGACAGTTGTAGTTGTAGGTTATCGTCGTCCGTGTGGAAACAGTAGGGATTACACACGCTGTACAGTGCCAGAAACAGATTGAGATAACGAAAAGGAAAAAAAAGTGTGGAAATTTGCCATAAATTGGGAGAAATACATGAGAATTGTGACCCTGGGAGGAAACCGTGAGAGGACAATAAAAAACGGGTGTCCAGGGAAAATCAGGAGGGTTGGCAAGTATGCCCTTCAGGGTTTTCTCCTAAACCCTCTGGATCCACTGGAATTCCAGAGAAGGAGATACCCGATAGCAAACATGTGTAAACAGTCTTCGAATACCTCTTCACTAATCCTATGAGGACTTCAAAAGTGACATGAAATTTGCTATCTGAAACACTCAGGGTTTTGGAATGGAGTAAAAAATTATTGAATTCAGATTTTGTGGTGAAAACCATCAGTTCAGGTAGTGTTCACAATTCTGACAAGTTGTGTGTTTATATCCTATTTGTATTTTTTTTCAAGCCCTGGCGTACTGCAGACCTTGCAGCACATTGAATGTTTGATGTTATATAATAATATTAATAGTAATGTCTTTGTATTTGGTAATACGCTACATTAGGCACTAGGGTCTGTGACGTACATCCAATTCCAACTAATGCTGCTCGTCGGTTTCCGGTCTCCGGGCGCCTTCCCTATTGTTACCTTCGAGCTAGACTAATGTTTAGTCTATTTCACCATAAGTGTATTCCGTAAAATGTTCAAGACGGAACATTTTCAAAAACAGGAGAAGAAATACTCCGAGCATTGCTGTGTCCCGCTTTGTTCGGCATCATCCAAATTTAAGTTTCCATGGCTTTCCTACTCAACCCGACCTAGAAGACAATGGTTGGTAAACATACGCTGGGTTTCATTTCACCATCTCCTCTCACACTAAGCTCTGCAGCAGACACTTCATCACTGGTCACCTCATAGAGACCATTGATTGTCGAAGAAGGTTTGTTTAAGGTGCTGTATTGACGCTCTTTGAATGGAATAGCTATAGCATTCAAATACCGCGGAGTAGTGTGTGGAAGCAAATAGAACGGCCAGTTGAACCGGTCACTCCTGAGGAGCAAGAACAGCCCATCAATGTCATGGATCACGACTACTGCTCAGTCCCTGAAACAGAAGACCTGTCCAAAGAAATAGAGGATCTGAAAAGGGAACTCCAGGAGTTTCGTGTCTGGCGAGAGTTCGGTTTACAGCGGTTTGCTGGCTCCGACATTTGATTCTACACCAGGTATGCCTAAATTGTATCTAGTCCAGCTAACTAATGGTATTTGACATCAGTTAAATTATAAAGAATCCTGACATCAGTCTGACATTTTTTTGTTTACCTACTACAACGATATGCATTCACACAGACGCATCAATGGTTAAAATAGCTTACAGATTAAACACAGCCTCTTTAATCAGTCTACCTGAATGTCAATATGTGTAGCATACGAGATGGCACATTAGTTTAGTTGTTACAGTTAACAGGATTTTATTTACTATGTTAATTAATGATCGACATGATATATGTGTCTTTTGCGAATAGATTTCCGAGCTATGACCACCTGATGGGGTTTTGGCTTCTCATTGAGCCTTCCATTTATAAAATGGTCTGGGTCTAAAGAGCCAAATAAACTGCTAAGAGGAATGAAGAAGGTGTCACACATGCACGTCCTCCAACGGTAGGTTATGGACTGAGCCTGTGTGTGCTTTTACAGAGCCAGAGGTAAGGGGGGAGTGCCAGGGGGGGTCCATGCGTTGTTATTTACACACACACAAAAACTGAGGGCAGACAATATTTCTCAGGTATGTCATTGCATTTGTGTAGTTCTAAAGGCTAAACTTAAGTACTCAGCCCCCTTTAAATACATCAGAGCACTACAGCAACTCACCGTTTTTCCATGTGGTACACATTAGCCAAACAAGAGCACAACCTTAGTAGTTCATAGCTTAATGTAGTGGTTCTTGAACTGTGGGGGTGGACCCCATGACAGGTGGGGCGCGTGATCAGGTTCAAATGAGATGCGCAATTAATGTTTCACGTTGGAATCTTTTTTTCACAGCGGATCTGTCATGTTCTGGCTGTGCCAGTCTTTATTAGTTATGTTTATGTGATTTTGGTTTGTGTTTGGTTTCTTTTATATCCTCATTCCAGTTTCCTGTTTTATTTTGGTAGTTCACTCCTCCTATGCCTTGTCTGGTTTTACTTCCCTCCTTTGTTTGTTTTCCCGCCTTTTGTTGATTGTCTGCCCCGCCCTGATTTGTTTCACCTGTGTAATCATGTCTTGTATTTAAGCCTGTGTGTTCCCCTCTGTCCTGGTTGGTTCGTTTGTCTCCCCAGCCCCGTCTACCTTGTCCTCCGTGTTCCTTGTTTCCTCCTGCTCTGGTCCTAGTGTTCCTCCTGCCCGTGTTTCTCGTATCTTCTGGTTTGTAGTTTCGTTTTGTTCTCAGTTTGGTTTTTTGGTGTGTTTTCATTTGTACTTTGTGGTTTCTTTGTACTTTGTTCCCCTCCCTGTTTTGTGGTTTTGGATTTTTCAGCTTTATTAAAGCTCGCTTTTATTTAAAAACTACCTGTCCTGCCTGTTACTCTGCGATTGGGTCAACTTGGTAAACTCACCATACGACAGGATCAGTAAACAAATTGGCTCTTTACACATCCATGGCAGCAGTGGCGTTCATTCAGACAGGTAGTCTGCAGGTTTACAGGATAGACAGATATTTGACGGGACAAAAAGATAAACAGACAATGCTTCAGAGACCCTTAATTCACCACGTTAGATGTGAAAAGAAACCGCCGTTATGCTTTCCTCAAAACAAAAAGACTCCGTTGAAAAACAGTTTCTCGATTTTAAGATGCATCACAATGCGGACGTGGACAATTCTGCTTCGATGCAGTGACAAAACATAATCGGGAGTTTGGTTTAATTTCGGCTCAGTGTTAGTCTGTACTGCATTTTGCTGTAAATTACCGCTGCACTAGTTTTTCTCTGTGTTTCACCGGGGACAGAGCTTTGCACACACACACACACTCCATGAGTCGGGAGATGCAGACACTTAAACCAAGAAGAGCTATGAATAAGGAGAAATCCACTAGCCACTAGGCTAGTTATACCCCCGCGACAATGTAGTCCGGGGTATGTAGCGCTCCGTGTGTCCGTCCATCCTTCCTTCCGTCCATTCGCGTGTCACACTTTCGTTTCCGGAGCAGAACTCGGAAACTATTTAACTTGGGAACTTCAAATTTGGAATGATGGTTGACAGTGTGGTTTAGTTGTTCATTTTTGGGGTTAGAAGTCCAGGGTGCCCAAAATTTCAAAAATTTTGGGCACCCTGGACTTGCAGACGGTGAGCTAATAACAAGCTACATTGTGCTCAATAGACTTAATTCCATTAGTTCCTTAAGGGCAAAACCTTTGGCCCTAATTTAGTAGGGGTCAAGCGGTGAGCGGGGGTATGTGAACCATGCTCACTTTTGTCTTGTTCATGCGGTGTAAAAAGCCATAGGCATTCAGGAAGTGCCCTGTCTTAGAGCTGCTACGTGAAAACCTTATTTTTGTAGATCACAGCACACTTGTAATGTACTGCAGAAGGATTCATGTTTTGTTTTTGTAATGTTCATGTACTGAGGTGGGTCACAGAGATAATGGTATTGGAAAGATGCAGCTTTTTAAATTGGAGACGGTTGTAGTCTGATTTTTGAAAGCACAAAATTTGAATTTATTGAAAGGATAGCCCCTTGAGAGCATCTCATTTTCGAGGTGGTCCTCTAGACACAAAATACAAATTTATAAAACAGATACAGACAAAAACAGCGTTACATAACATACGCTCCAAATACACAGATACAGACAGCTCGCCCTCGGCAGAATTCAAAGGATTTGAATAATTAAATGGTCTTTCTCTGATGCTGTACTGTCACATTGTCTGACTCACTGTCTGCACATAGCTGCTCATTCTGCCCCTCTGTCCACCTCTTCAGTCATATTTCCACTATTTTCAAGGCTTCATTGCCATTTTCCATCCATCCACCAGATGCCCTTGGACTTCTCTCCTTTCCCCATCACCTAACTGCCCCACTTATCTACTCATCTTATCCCACTTCCCTTATCTTCTCTGCCTGGCCTTACCCGCCCAACTCTTTACGTGCATCTCATTCTTTCACCAGCCACTCTGTAAATACCCAGCCTGCCTTTTGCTTGTTCCCATCATGGTCAAGTCTGCCATCCTTTTATTTGCCTGTCACCAAGCTACATTTCTTCAATAAACCACTGAAATCATCCCGATGACTGTATGCTAGTGATGGGCGAATGAAGCCTCATGAAGCTTCGGGGCTTTCTTTCTATTTGTGCCGAAAAAGATTCAAACTCAGCAAACAGTCACATCTGGCAGCTTGCAAAACGCAAAGCAGCCCTTCAAGATGGGCCGACAATCAAAGTTCAACAAGCCTGCGTGTTATTATTAAATCTGTAATATTTTTGTTCAGAAATGCTGCTTCAAATAGAGATGGCATTGTGCAACAGTAAAATAATGAATGAATCCATCCATCCATTAACTGTAACCGCAATTAACCTGCATTTCTTTGGACTGTGGGAGGAAGCCGGTGAAAACCCATACTGACACGGGGAGAGCATGCAACCTCCACACAGAAGGGCCCGAAGCCGGGTTTGAACCAGCGACCCTCTTGCGGCGAGGTGACAGTGCTAACCACTGCACCACCGTGCAGCCCATAATGAATTAATGTATCGTCCAAAATCCTACTTATAAAACATTTTTGCTGACTCAAAACTTGAATGTACCTTATTGGTGTAGTTTAGGCCCTGTGTCCTCTGTGGGCTAATGTGTTTTGACTAGGGTTGTCAGTCGGTTAAAATAGTTAATCGCGAATAATCATCAATCAATTAATCACACATTTTTTATCTGTTCAAAATGTACCTTAAATTGAGATATGTCAAATATTTAATATTCTTATCAACATGGGAGTGAATATCCTTGCTTTATGCAAATGTATGTATATATTTATTATTGTAAATGAATTAACAACACAAAACAATGACAAATATTGTACAGAAACCCTCACAGGTACTGCATTTAACATAAAAAAAAATGTGCTCAAATCATAACATGGCAAACTGCAGCCCAACAGACAACAACAGCTGTGAGTGTGTCAGTGTGCTGACTTGACCATGATTTGCCCCAAACTGCATGTGATTATCATAAAGTGGGCATGTCTGTAAAGGGGAGACTCGTGGGTATCCATAGAATCCATTTTCATTCACATATCTGGAAGTCAGAGGTCAAGGGACCCCTTTGAAAATGGACATGACAGTTTTTCCTCGCCAAGATTTAGCATAAGTTTGGAGAGTTAGACAGGTACATAGGTACATTGGGGCAGCTGTAGCTCAGAGGTAGAGCGGGTCGCCCACCAATAACCTTGACCCAAATGGCTCCTGAAAACTGAGCCATCGGCGTGTGAATGAGCATTTAGATTAGATCCTGATGTGTCATCCCCTGTATGGCAGCCTCTGTCATCAGTGTATGAATGTGTGTGTGAATGGGTAAATGCTGATGCACAAGCACTTTGAATGGTCGGAAGACTAGAAGGTACTATATGAATGCAAGTCCATTTACATGGTTTGTTTACATGACGTAATGTAACGCCTGCTGTTAGGACACGGTATACTGTACTCTCTTTGCGACTGAGTTCTCTGCCATCATTTACTTTTGTTGTTGAATTATTCCTCGTTCAGTTGGAACTATCGTTACATTTCATTTTAAATAAATACAAGTGATGTGCACGAGAGGCAGCCAGTCGTGGTGGTGATGCTTTTTTTTCTTCACAATCAAATATAATTTTTTTGATATTTTAATATTTATTTATTTATTTATTTTTGTACTATTCAAAATATTCGTATAGTGTATCTCTACTGTCTGCATTGGGTCCTTCCCTGGTTGCCTCTATCCCTCACTGTATCATGACAGTATGAACTGACCAAATATGCAGATGGATCACTTTATGAGGTGACTTATATCCTTCTGTGTCTCCAATTAGTGGAGAGTAGTGAGCACAGGGAGGCAGCCAGTCTTCAAAGCCATGGTTGGAGAAATTGCTGGGCAAAGAAGAAAATAAAAAATAAAAAGATGAAAACCTTCCGGACTCCCATGGTAAATAAATTGAGTATGGACCAAGGGGTTACATAACATTGTTTTGCCTCCTTCCTGGTGGCGTGATTATACATGGGACATATACTGTATGAAGCTGAACGATTGTAATGTTACTTTAAGGTTCATCTAAGTCAGGGGTCAGCAACCTTTTGAGCTGCAAAACATTTGAGCATTGTAATGAAGGTAACACAGTTTATAGTCTAAGTATATAGTATATAAGTCTAATGCAGTGAGGGCCAAAGAGCAAATGTACTACGGAGTATTACTTACTTACTTAGTCCTTGTTGCACCTGGTGGCACATAGGGCAAGGACTAAGGATCTCCACTCATCTCTGTTGTTTGCTTTCTTCTCAATGCTGTTCCAGCTGTATCCTCTCGTCTTCATTTCTCCTTCGATGGTTCGCCTCCAGGTTGTTTTGGGCCTCCCTCTTTTGCGTTTTCCCTCCGGTGTCCAACGCAATGCCACTTTTGTCATGTCATCAGATGGTTTCCTAAATACATGTCCAAGCCATCTCCATCTTCTTCTTATCAATATTGTTTCCATGTCCAAGCACCCTGTCGTTTGGTGTAGTTCATGGTTTATGATCTTTCTAGGCCAGAATATCCTCATGATCTTTCTGAGGCGGGTATTGTGAAAGCTAGAAAGCTTGCCTATGTCTTTTTCAGTCATTCTCCAGCACTCAGCACCATATAGAAGTACTGATAGTACATAGCTGTTGTATAACTTTAACTTGGTGTTTCTAGTTATGTGTGTTGACTTCCAGATGTTTCCAAGTCTTAGAAATGCTGTCCTTGCTTTTCCTAATCTAGCCATAATGTCTTGGTCAGCTCCACCATCTGATGTTACCCGGCTTCCGAGGTATGTGAAACATGACGTACATGTCAGTTGTTGTCCATTTAGCTTTATGACAGGTGGTTCTTCCATGTTGAGGGGCATGACTTCTGTTTTCTTGATGTTGATCTTAAGTCCCAGCATGCTTGCATTCTTCTGTAGTCTAGATGTTTTATCTTGCATGTGACTTGGTAGATGTGATAGGAGAGCAAGGTCGTCAGCATACTCTAAGTCCTCTAAGGTGGAAAAAAGGGTCCATCTGATGCCAGTGTTTGAGTTGTTTAGGGTTTTTCGCATTACCCAGCCCACAACTACAATGAACAACAGGGACGACATCACACACCCCTGTCTCACTCCTGATTTAACAAGGAAACTAGTGTCTTTCGTGCATCCTACTATGCATCTGAAGTCAGTGTAGAAACTACGGAGTATTAGGGCCACATTTAGAGAAAAAAACCCAGAGATTTCCAAAATAAAGTCATAATATTACGAGAATAAAGTCATAACTTAACGAGAAAAAAAGTTGTAATACTACGAGAATATAGTCATAACTTTACGAGAAATAGAAAATAACACGTAAAATTACTACTTTATCATATTATGACTTTATTCTCTAAATCTCAGATTTTTTTTCTTTTCTTTAATGTGACCCTAATTCTCCGTCGTATCGTCGTACATTAGACCAACAACAATGATAAATAATAATTGAAAATGTAAACATAAAACAGTTATTCATTTCCATTTTTAAAAATCCACAGAGAGCCAGTGGAGAGGAGCTGAAGAGCAGCAGGTTGCTGACCCCTGATCTAAGTGAAGATTGACCTGAAGTACAAGTTTTCCACATCGCATCACACGGTCAAACTAGGCAGCGCTGATCAAATATGAATCAATATTCTGTAACTGTAATGCCTATTTCGCTCCTCAAATGTTTTCAGAATCATCTTGTAGTGCACGGTTTAGCTGTAAAATGAGAAAGTTTGTGATGCAGCTGCCATTGTAAAATCTGTTGAAGGAACGCCAAGTTCCTGTCACATGACCGGAGCACAGCCAATAGGAATGCTCTCTCTCAATGAAATGACCTGTGATTGGTCAAAGTCTCCTGTCATAGGCTAGATTTTTTAAAGCCTGAAAACAGAGCCATGAGGAGGAGCAGAAGTCTAGTTTTCTCTCAGAACACTTGAATTACAATATGCTGAAAGGTTATTATGGGATTTTTGCCCAATGATGCTAAAATATATACTGCCTACTGCCATTTTAAGGTCTTTGCACACTAAGTCCATATTTTTTGTTTGCGTTTTTTAAATCTGTCATCCGATACCTTGCACACTGAGTCTGCTGCATTTTATTATTCTATTGGTTGTGAAAATTCTCAATACAAATCAAAACTGATCTCAACATGCTAGCTGGGTCACAAACTTTCTGATTTTACAGTTAAACAGTACATTACAAGATTATTCTGAAAACATCTGAGGAGAGAAATAGGCATTACAGTAACAGAGTATCGATTCATATTTGATCAGCGCTGCCTAGTTTGACCGTTTGATCAGACTTAGCGAGTGATTGACAGCTGGCTCAGAGAAGGCAAGGCTCCAGCTCAGCTCTGGTTGTTTTCCTCCGGTCTGTGAAATCTTGCAGATGCCGTTAGGAGCACCGGAGGACACAGAGGCACGTGATTTCTTTTTTTCAGAATACCTGTCTCATGCAGTACTGTCAGGATATAGTGACCGTTTTATAAACATATTTTTTTTTTAATCATATGCTCCATTTCTACCCACTGCAGATTAACTTTACAGCTCAAATGCTGTAATGCTTTATATTGTGATATCAGCACACATGGCATGACTCCAATCTAGTAACCTGATCAGAACTAACTATTGTATAATTGATTATTGTTTCATAATTAAGTCATTTTTATCATTATACTTGCTTTCCAGCAACATGTTTTCTCACATTCAGACAACTACAGTCATAGACCGTTGGCCAGAGGTTGTGTGTCCGACACAGAACAATTACAAATTTAATTAAATAACAATAAACTAAATTACAAGATGACAAGCTTACAGAAATTAAAGGGCTTATTCTTTTGAATCGTTTAACTATACAAATAATTACAAGATTTCTCTTTTAAACAGTGTGTGTACATCTACTGCCACAGTAGTGTCAAGCTTGTTTTTTTCCCTCCTTAGTTTGACATTTCTAACTTCCCAAGGGAGAGCTCGAATTAGTCTATACTCAGCGTTATGCCTTCAGGTGGATACATGTGAGCTACCTCTTTGAATATTAACAAGCACAGTACGTAGAAGTATTGCACTGACATTCACTGACACAGTCATTTTGCACCCGACATGTATTTCTATGAAGGCTTGTGACTTTTACTTTCATGCTTGGAAACTGGAAACCACTTGGTAAAGTGCAACAATAGACTCAGTGATGCTTCATCAGCCCAAACAATAATTCACTTTTCAAAAACGTTTTTTTTTTTTACTGGTGGATCAAGGCAAAACTACAAGTGTTGACTTCTTTTTAAATGTAATGTTTTAGTCTAAAAGATTTTCGCCAGAAATGAGTGTGTTCATCTCTCACTCACACACACTCACACTCACACTCTGCCTCTCTCTGTCTTTCCCTCTCGGGTTTGTGATGTCCAGAGGCGATACGCATTACGACTATCCATTTTCGTAAGCAGTCTATTGGGATTGCATGCGACAGCCCTAGTGTCCACCTTCAGTTGCACTCAAAATTAATCAGCGCACCGCTGATAGCGCCACCGCAGGGGGGATCACGCATCAACGATTTTTAGTAATTAAGTTGCTCCAGGGATCGTTTCAGCCCCAATCTTCGGTCGGTGGGCTGAAGCAGGATTAGTTGACACTGTTTTGCAAGACGGGCTTCACTAGATATAACTTTGTTTTGGTGCTTTTGTGTAGTTTCTGTTGGAACAGCGTAGCCACACGCGAGCATGCATGGGACACTGACCTGATTTAAGAAGTTACAAACAGTACCTTTAAACAATCTTGTGCATGTGGCAGAGAACAGCCTGTGTGTGTGTGTGTGTGTGTGTGTGTGTGTGTGTGTGTGTGTGTGTGTGTGTGTGTGTGTGTGTGTGTGTGTGTGTGTGTGTGTGTGTGTGTGTGTGTGTGTGTGTGTAGTGTAGTCCCGCGTCCCACCTCTTTCATTGGCCAGGAGCTGCACATGTGGTTGCTCAGGCACGCAGCACGCTGCTAAAACAAAACAAAACATGTCAGCGGTGTGGAACTTTTACAAAGTGTGTAATGCCGGGTACACACTACACGAGAATCGAGCCGATTTTGGTCTTGATCCCCCCACCCCCCTCCTGACAATTGTCAGCAAAGCCCTGATTTGTTGATGGTTCTAAAGATTATCTTTCCAGATGTTGTGTGAGGTATGTTAAGAGTGTTTTTTACATCCCTTGATCGGCTAGGAAGTCCATCCTGGACTGGTCCACCCTAATATTTATAACCTGATATCCTGTTGTGTGTGGGGAACCCCGAGGACAGCCGATGACACAGTCACGTGGGAAAGAACGACAGCTAATAGAGAAACAAGCTGACTGAAGAAGGAAGTACAACCACCGCCGTCATGGCGCCCACTGCTAATGTGTGAGCTAAGGCAAAAAGCGAAGCATAAAGTAGTCGTAGTAGTAACAGAGGACCCACTTGTTGATATGTGGCTTCAACACGAGTGTTTATTTAACGTTGATTTTTTTTGGTGGGCCTTAGGTGGCTGCTGTTTTGCTGCTGCCCCCGTCCACAGTAGTATATTGCTTAGCTTATGTGCCGGTACTCCTGTCTGCTACTCCAAACTGAGGCATGCCGACCATCATCTACTGTAGGTAATGCATTGACTATGGATAAGTACCTCATACAAATCCACTTAAAAAAAAATCGAAACTATCCCTTTAATGCAATATTGCACTTTCAAAATTCAAGTTGTTTGGCTGTTTACAGACTATTTTTAGATCAAGCACTTTTGACTTATAGAATAGTATCTTTTTATATTTTCAATCCTTTTATTTTACCAGGCAAGTCAGTCATTAAGAGCAAAACCATGATCACCTGTAAACTGTGTGCAAATTCTGTTTGTAAAAAATGTGTGTTTTTTTTTAGAATACATTAGCATAAAGACCAAGCTAATTAAAAGCCACCGCACTGAGCTGATTTGAAGATTAGTCTATTGTCTGAACAGACAGTCACCAGTGATGGAAGATTGCCCTTCCTCACTTGTGTCATTTATATCTCCTTTCATGTTCAGCTTCAGCAGGAAGCCATACATCAAGACATCAAGTGGCTTAGTACAAGAACCAGGCAGACCAAAGAACAAAAGACCAACACTGTAAACTTCAATCGTAGCTTCATTTTTTAGGTGTTTTTTAGATTTTTGATTGACTATATATTCTTACAATATGTGCTGGAGCTACCGACCGTCCACCAGTAACACCACAACTAAAACGTTGCAGTAGTGCTCACAAGCTTACAAAAGGTAGTCAAGAATCACAAAAGTGTGAAGTAGACAAAAAGTCCAAAATAAGAAATAGTACAGAGAGAGAGCTACTGCAACAGGCTGCCTACTGCTCGGCGCCCGGAAGTAGTTTAATCACAATATTACAGGTAATAAAATCCATTGCAAAATAAAGCTCAATTTTAATAAAAAATGTGAACTGAATTCTTTGTATTTAAGGTATCCCAGTTAAACGTTGGTTGTATTGTGCCAGCTTTGTGTATTTGAATTGTCTTGCTCTGTGTCGCGTGAGCACAGATGCTAATATATGCGTACATGCGTGTTGTGCATTTGCTCCCAACATTGGTTGGCATAGACTAGGGGTCTGCAACCTCCAGCTCCGGAGCCACATGTTCCCTGTGGATTTTTAAAAAAAATTAGTGGAAATGAATAACAGTTTTTTTGTGGGGTTTTTTCAGTTTTTTATTTTCATTTTTATTTATAATTGATGTAGGTCTGTGGTACGATGTAATATTAGGGCCACATTGAGGAAAAAACATAAATCTGAGATTTTGAGATTAAAGTCATAAAATTATAAAGTAGTAATTTTACTTATTTTCTTTTTTTCTCATAATATTACGACTTTTTCTCATACAGTTATGACTTTATTCTTGTAATATTACAACTTTTTTATTGTAAAGTAATGACTTTATTCTCGTAACATTCCGATTTTATTCTCGTAACATTACGACTTTTTTCTCGTTATATTACGACTTTTTTCTCGTTATATTCCGACTTTTTCGCGTAAAGTTATGACATTATTCTCGTAACATTACGACTTTATTCTCGTAACATTACGACTTTTTTCTCGTTATATTACGACTTTTTTTCGCGTAAAGTTATGACTTTATTCTCGTTATATTACGACTTGTTTTCTCGTAAAGTTATGACTTTATTCTTGTAACATTACGACTTTTTTCTTGTAAAATTATGACTTTATTCTCGAAATCTCTGATTTTTTTCCCTCAATGTGGCTCTAATACTTCGTAGTACATTTGCACTTGGGCCCTCACTGCATTGGACTTATATACTATATACTGAGACTATAAACTGTGTTACCTTCATCACTATGCTCAAATGTTTTGCGGCTCCAGACTGATTTTCTTTCTTTTTTTTTGTGCCTAAAATGGCTCTTTCGATAGTAAAGGTTGCTGACCCCTGGCATAGACCATTTGAGCTATCAAGAGCAGATCCTCTTGAGATCTGTAGTCAATTCCAACAATCTGCCAGGTAAATGCAACATTTCAGCTCACTGCTCTCCTCTGTAAAATGGGATGCTACTGATGCATGTGTCTACAGAAGCAGAACATCGATCATCACCATAACAACACATTGGTAAATTCATACAGTAGAATGTTAGCAGAATAAATTATACAATATTTCACTCACCTTGAGTTGAAGGAACAAAAGATGTGATCTGCTCTGTTTTCCTCCTCATCTTCTCCCTCTTCTCTGTTTTTTTTTTTATTGCTCATTTCCTCCTAAACATTTGATGAACATTTGAACCTTGCATTAACCCTCTAAGACCCACAATAGGCACAGTTTTGTCTCTTTTTAGGGGGGTACAGGGAGTCTTTATGGGGAGATAGCAGGTCAGCAGTAGATGTCACATAGAAGTAGTGTACATCATCTGAAAGCTGGGAACCTGAAGATTAATTTGAGATGCAGCTCAGCACTGTGTGTGTCAAGTTGTTCTAGTCTTGAATCAGAAATAAACATGAATTATTTAACTAATTAATTACTTAATTAAAATGAACTGTGAGAGTGTGTGAGGGCTTAGAACATTGTGATCAAAGTATATGACGGTCATCCCCATGCTCTATTATGTCTCATAAATTGTTGCAGCAATTTTGGGGGGTTTATACGATTTGTTACACAGATTTGGTGCTAAATGTAACCCTTTTTGTTGCTAATCAACAATTGATAAAAATGTCCAATAATTCCTCCAAACTACCACATGAAGACACCAAGACCTTGTGAAACACCATAGAAAAAGCCATGCTGTGGTTTGGTATCAAAAACTTTTGAGATTTCTGCAACAATTGCATTTTCTTTTAGACGGCGAGCACTTCTGTTGTGTAAACTGCTCAGAAACCCCCTTATTGTCAATCTAGCTAGGAAAGCCATCCATCCTCTGAATGCTCTAGGTCTCTTGTTTGTGGTTGTAACGTTTCATGAGGCTGTGATTACCCTAGAGGTCACCACAGGTCATTTTATACAGTGAGGTCAAATTATAAAAAATGGTCTCATTACAATGAAATGGCTACTATGGGGACTAACATCATCACACATGAATACAGTTGAGCTCATTGGATCCACAAGAGTCTCAGCTTTACAGTCATACCCAATTTATGCAATTCTAAGACTGTTTCGGGACCCCAGTATGCAGAAATATTCAAATGCACCATTTTAGAATAGGTCGAAAATAACACATTCATACTGCATGCCAAAAAAACTGCATGTTTTTTGCCCAAAACTGCATGTGATTAGCATAAAGTGTGTTATTTAGCCTCCTTCCCGACAGGGTAGAATGACGTGGTTGGTACCTTCCTTAAGTTGTCTAGTTTCATATGATACCTTCACCTTCACTCTAAAACTGAATCTCCTACAGCGTATGAGAGACAGTAAAGTCGGTCTCAGAGGGTTAACAAGCAGTCTTCTTTCCTCTTTTATTTTATTCTCATTTGCAGTTGTCACTTTGCTTTGCTATCTAGACTCCATGCTGAGGCTTCAAAAAGTGATGAAAGTGACTTGCTATTCTTAGCAAGACTTACATTGACTCCCAACCAATGAGATATTCAGGCCTGCCTAATCTTGTTGATTAAAAATCAAGTTCTCTCTGTCTCTTTAGAAACTGTCGCTGTGTTGTATCAGCTTTCCAATTATCAATCATTAGTGAGCTCGAATGAGCGTCAGGTTCCGATGCAGCAGTGTGTTGTCACCGGCATAAACATCTTTTAAATAATTGATATACACACCTAATGAAAGTTGCGAAGCACCTCCGACACGGGAGTTTCACACATGGTGTGCGCTACTTCTGTCAGTGCGTTGGTGTTACAGCCTGAGAACCGACTGCACATAACAATATTTCCAGTATTTGCTATTTTCTCTAAACAAATACAGTGAAGTTTAATCCAAAGTTTTTTTCTTCAAATCAAAATATGAATGTTAAAACAGGAACAGATCCCAACGACCTGACCAACAGGAGTCTCAATAGGCAATAAAACAGTTAGCTCCTCTCTGTCTTCTACACAGGTACACTCAAATCAAAAGGTGTGAGAACGTGGGAGCTGAAATGTATTATTTAGTGTGAATAATAAAATAATCATTTAACTAATAATGGTCCAAAATGATGTCAAATATTATAGTTTTCTTGGGGGAGGACGACCCCTAAACCCAATATCTCCTGGTATCTTTTATTGACTGTTGAAATTGAGAATGTGTCTCTTTATCCTGCTGCATAATATGTAGGAGCCTCCTGACTGGGACACTGCTCCTAAAACCTGAATGATACCCGACTATAGGTCAGTGGTGGCTGGTGACTCGGAGTAGTCAGTGTCTGGCTGGAGGACAGGAGGAAAACCAGCCCACGGTGTCATGTTATTTTATTACGTTATTTCTCCTATTTTGCACTTGCACATCCATTTTATGTATGGGCTCAGTGCTGCTTGGGGGGAACTTTGTGCTTAAGTTATACAAGTGTTATATAAATTATTATTATTATTATTATTATTACGATACTAGTTGCCTACGTTACTTATCTCTGCTTTCTTATGTAAAATGAAAAATGAAGCAGTAAAACAAAGGCTTATGAGATTTCTTAAAAACAATCACTGCAGCGTGGGAATGAACCTTATTTTTGTAATATGTCACCAGAAGCCTCACTCCGCCGCTCGTCTCTGTAGCTCCGCTATGGGTCCAGGTCCTAGCAGCGAGCTCCGAGCGGATCTCTCTCCATTCACTCCCCGGCGGGGTCCGACTCCTGCCGCTGCCGCGCGCCCCCCCGGGCAGGAGGTTATCCTCCCTTGGCCTGTTACCAATGAAATAAAATGAAATGCATTGAATTGATAGAATATGTCCCGCCCTAAGGGAGGACGGAGGGTGCTTGTCCTCCTCTACCCCCCACGATGCCCACAACCACTTCACACACACAGGCTGCCTTTTCCCCTCTGCCCTGCAGAGGTCGCTGTTGAGGCATTTTAATTAGACTTTATTAAATAATGGAATTTTCCAAAGAAGAGAAGAGAAAAAAATATTTTCTGAATGATACTGAGATTTGGTAATGATTTATTTCAACCATTACTCTTTTTTCAAATTTTGCTCTCCCTGCCTCCTCACCTCTCAAATAAATAGAGGAGGATCAACCTCCTCTGCCTCTATGGACCAGCCTCCACTGCTATAGGTAGGGGAGAGTGGGGTAAGATGAGCCAATTTTTACTTATGCTGTCCTCGAGGTTAGGAAAAATGAGACAGAAGTAGAATGAAAACATGAACCTTAATTTCAGGATGTCTCCTATCAAATGAAATGATCAGCATGCGTTTATCACAAAGCTGTCTGAAAAAAATGACCTTCCAAAAAAAAGTGCTCCTGTGGCTTAACTTGCCCCAGGTAAGGGGTAAGTTGATCCGGGTCAGTGGGTAAATTGAGCCATCGTGGGGTAAACTGAACATCTGAGTTTTTAAGTTTAAACCTCAGCATAAGTGTGTTAACAAACAGTTTCACAGTTATGAACTTGTGAGAACAAACCACCAGTGAGTTTCAAGACCATTGAACAATCAAAAAAGTCATTCAATATTCCAGACGTCAAGGTTGCAGGGGAATATGAACTGTTGCTCCCTCCTTGCAGTTCCTCCAGCCTTTTGAGGTTGAGGTAGCTTCTTCAGCACATCACTCAGCAGAAAAGATGCCTCATCCTTTTCCTTGAATGCAAAGCTGGGCTTCTCACGTCTAGTGCTCCCCCGGATTCTTCTGAGAAATCTTGCACTCACTTCATTGCCCTCCAGGCTCTCAACCAAGCCAATGTAATGGTAGCTCCTGCCTTTGGATGCAAAGTTTACTATGACAAAGTCACCAACTAACAGATCTGAGATGTCTGATTCACTTTTCTCATCATTAGAATTCTCATGCTCAGAAGTGTCATCAAATGGGATGGGAACATCACTCTCCTCAGAACTGCTGTATGCTGTGATTTTCGTCTTGGTCTTTGGTTTGACCTAGGCCTACCTGCTGAACCCTTCCCTTTCCAGTTGTTGGGGACAGGAATGTTGTTTCTTTCTGCCAATTCCAATGCCAGTTCACAGCATTTCTTTGGAGTAAGGCCAAGGAACTGTTCAGCCAGCTTCTTGATATGGTCTGCAAGCTCCTTCTCTACCTCCTCTGTGAAGACCCTCT
The DNA here is from genome assembly GCF_043250625.1 of Sebastes fasciatus. Taxonomy (NCBI): domain Eukaryota; kingdom Metazoa; phylum Chordata; class Actinopteri; order Perciformes; family Sebastidae; genus Sebastes; species Sebastes fasciatus. The sequence goes on from NC_133800.1 coordinate 4,431,256, forward strand.
TTGCCTCTGCTGTTCCACTGTAACCAACTGTTTTAACTTCCTTTATCTCCTTCTTCTATAAAGGTTAACATATAAAAAAATCAAACCAAGTTGTGTAACACTCAACGGTAATACCCTTTTATACTTCAGAGAATTAACTGAACTTAAGTGCCTTATGGTGGGGTAAGTTGAGCCAGTGGCTCGGAAAAACAGTAGAATCTTAGTGAGCCAGTGGCTCAACTTACCCCATAGCCTTTGGCTCACTTTGCCCCATAGCTACCATTTTGGAAAAAAATGGCCTACCTTAGCAATTCAGGCTCATCTTTAGCGAAGTGATTCACATGGTTTTATACCTTAGTAAATCACCAACATGTATAATATATTTTTTTAGACCTGGATAAATTTGTTTTGACCTAACAGTCATTATTCCTGACATGCAGAAAATTTACTTTGACAGGCAAAAAACTGTTTTTGGTGTAAAAAAGTACTTACTACTTCTCCCATGTGGTTCTCTCCATTACAGCAAGATAGAAATGAAGGGTACTTCCTAAATTTATGGTCACATGACAAAACATATGCACAGTTGCCTAGATACATCAACTTACCCACTGGCTCATCTTACCCCACTCTCCCCTACAGGTATACAGGTCGGTATAGCACAGGTAAGCTTAAAGCTGCAGTGGGTAGAAATGGAGCAAATATGATTTAAAATGGTCACTATGTCCTGACAGTATTGCATGAAACAGGTAATCTGAAAAAAAAAATCATGTTCCTCTGTGTCCTCTGGTGTCCTCCTAATGGCATCTGCAAGATTTCACAGACCGGAGGAAAGCAGTTCCCCTAGGGAAGTGCTCCAGGCACAACCAGCTGGGAGGAGGCCACAGGGAAGACCCAGGACTAGGTGGAGAGATTATATCTCCACACTAGCCTGGGAACGCCTCGCGATCCCCCAGTCAGAGCTGGTTGATGTGGCCCGGGAAAGAGAAGTTTGGGGTCTCCTGCTGGAGCTGTTGCCCCCCACGACCCGACCCCGGATAAGCGGTTGAAGATGAGTGAGTGAGAAGTTGCAAAAGATTGCTGATACCGGCCAATTCACACGCCAACATGTGAATAACTTCCACTTCAAGCACTGCGGTATACAGTATGTAGGCAAAAAGTAAATTACAGCAATTATTCACAAAATAACTGCACTGTAACACAGTGACCATCTCAGACTGAGGAGAAGTAACACCGTTATCAGAATGCGGGTTTTTCTGAGAAGTCATAATGAAGAAAGAAACTACCTGTCCCCCTTAGTTACTGTTGCTGTTCCTGTCAAGGTTTCTGTTCTTGTACAGTGGTAGACAAAAGCCGGCTTCCCATATCTAGCCGGCGACCTTTAATTTTGTCAGCTGAAATGACAACTGATCGCTGCCGTATAGCTTTAGCATGAGGACCTGCTGATGTTTTGTGAACCTAACGGGTTGCTGGAGCATAAACTACCCATAACCATAAACTATTTGCTCCTGCAATAATCGTCCACATGTTGAGTTTGCACATCGGCTTACCACCTCATTTCATTTTTATTTGAAAATAATATATATTCTTTGACTGGCTTCCACTCAGTGGTGAAATACTACACAGTGAATATGCTATGTGTTTTTTTTTACATAACCTGTAACCCCACAATTTGTTCTGTATGTAATACCCTTTAGATGTGGAAGTAGTGCTAGGTTACTAGGCAGTAAGCTAGTTAGCCCCGCATGCTAACGTTCACAACAGACATAATGTTTTATTCCTTCTTACACTTCTGCTCTTGTGTATTTGGTTTTGGAAAGGCTAAAAAAAATACACAACTAAATGGTCAAAACTCTTTAAATGCAGAGTATCGCTCTGACTAGAGTCTCATACACATCACTTTGGCATGAGGAGAAATAAAGCTTGACAGGCCTGCCTAGCGAAAAGTCAGTTGACAAACAACAGATTTTCCAGATGAGACATCCTTACTGAGTCAAGGGTTATTTACTGAATAAAATGTGTTGCAGATGTTATGTTTTAAATGTCAAGCAAATCAGGTGATATTTTTTGATTCTCCACACTATTTGATATCCCCCTGCAGTGTTGGTTCATCCAAAGAATGGAGATACTGGACAACATGGGCGAGGGAGGGATGGAGTTGGAAGGATCGGCCACCACAGCGGCCGTTATAAACATCAGCCTAGACGGTGCCACAAACGTCACCAACATTACCTTTTCCCCCTACTATCAGCACTCTCTCTATGTGGCTGCCAGCTACATCCTGGCCTACTTCTTCATCTTCCTGCTGTGTATGGTGGGAAACATCCTGGTGTGTCTGATCGTACTGGAAAACCGGCGTATGCGCACAGTCACTAATCTCTTCATCCTCAACCTGGCTATCAGTGACCTGCTGGTGGGCATCTTCTGCATCCCCACAACACTGGTGGACAACCTCATCACAGGTAAATACCCCGTCATAAGTGTTTGGAACAGCACTTACAATTTCACAACATTACCAAGAGGTGTTGGCAATCATCTAGTTCAATTATTTCAATTTGTCTGCAAACAGAAATTAGTTTTGTAACTTTGGTTGGACTTTCAATTTAAGATTTGTAAAAATAGAGAATCTAATCTTAACAGCATTTCTTAGGATGTCAGGTGTGTGTGTGAGAGAGAAAATATAATAATGCACATTTAAAGCTGCAGTGGGTAGAAATGGAGCAAATATGATTAAAAACAGTTATTTTTATGAAACGCTCACTATATCCTGAGAGTAGTGCATGAGACAGGTAATCTGAAAAAATATCATGTGCGTATGTGTCCTCCGGTGCTCTTAACGGCGTCTGCAAGATTTCGCAGACCGGAAGAAAACATCCAATCAGAGCCGAGCTGGAGCCTTGCCGTCTCTGAGCAGCTGTCAATCACTCGCGAACTCCGATCAAACGGTCAAACTAGGTAGCGCTGATCAAATATGAATCAAGATTCTGTTACTGCAATGCCTATTTCCTGTGTAAAATGTTTTCAGAATCATCTTGTAGTGTACTGTTTAGCTTTAAAATGAGAAAGTTTGTGACCCGGCCGCCATGTTGAGATCAGTTGACTGTACAGTTAGGCCGGTGAACAGTTCCCACTTTTTGTCAGTCAAACAGCTGGTTCGGTTCATGTGGGAAAGGTGGATCAAAATTAAGGCAATGAGGAAACCATCTATGTAGAGTGGATGAGGTCCCAGTTTTAGCCTCCCTGTGTCAACCCAGTCCAATTAACCAGACACCAACCAAGCACCGCCCACCAGCCAGAGCAAACTTTCTCATTTTACAGCTAAACAGTACACTACAAGATGATTCTGAGAACATTTGAGGCAAGAAATAGGCATTACAGTAACAGAATATTGATTCATATTTGATCGGCGCTGCCTACTGATTGTTTGTTTGGAACTTCACGAGTGATTGACAGCGGCCTACGTTCAATGAACAGCCAATAGGAACGCTTTCTCTATGAAATGACCTGTGATTGGCCAAAGTCTCCCATCACAGGCTAGATTTTTCTAAACCCTAAAAACAGAGCCATGAGGAGGTGCAGAGGTCTAGTTTTCTCTCAGAACACTTGAATGTTGAAAGGTTATTATGGAATTTGTTATTATGGAAACTTTCTGCCTACTGAAGCTTTAATATTTGATATTTTTGTTCTGAGATTTTACGATTGCCATTCTAGTTTTGTTTGAAATGTGTGTGAATGTGATGAAATAATTTGTGGTTGTTATAAGCTTTAACACTATTTTAGGGATGAAGGCAGTTGCCTTTACTGCTAGTAACAGCTTCATCCTCTTTTCAACATTTGATGGTGCTATTAATCTTTATTGGATCAGAGGTTAAGTCAATGTCTTTGGTCCTATTTGCTGAGATATTTGCTAAGGGGCCATTTGTCCTTAACCTAAGCAAGCAGTTGGCTGAGTCAAGCATTTTTTATATAATAGTTCTGCCGTGCACTGAAAAATGAATTCTGCTTCGTGTCTTATTCATTCAGTAAATTCCGTCGCTTGTGAATGTTTTCAGGTGAAGGGTTATTTAGCATGCCTTATTCTAACGTTGCAATTTAAATTTCCAAAGACTCAATACGACGGCTCCTAACGTCATTAAGATTTGATGCAAAGGATATATTTTTTTTATTTCTGAAGCATCCCATAACACTCAAAGGTCGTCAACTAATGCCCTTTTTACTGATGAATTCATTCAGTTCAGCCTCAAGTTCTTCAAAAACAGTCATTCTGAAGTAGGGTTATTTCCTCTCTCACAGGCGAAGTACGTAGGTGGTAACTGGCCGCCGGCTGTAGTCTTTGCTAAGTGTTCGAGTACAACTTGCGATATGAGGCGAAGCACCAGGGGGCCTTCATCGGCGCTAGTTCTTTGATGTCGGCTTGGTGCGTCTGGGCCTTTAGATCAATAGCATCAAGCCGTACAGCATTGAAATCATTCCCTATCAAAAGCTGTTATTCTGGAAGATCTAATGGAATTATAATTGACCAAACTTATTTTACCGCACAGCACAAACAGCCACTACAGTAGCTGTGGGGCTTACACCATGACCGCCCCATTGACGCCAGGGTTTAGAGCCACGAGGACTGTATTCAATATATCACACCCAATTCGCTCCTAATTGGTCGAGCGTCTCAAAGCAGGGATTTCAAGACATTCAACCCTTCAAGCTACCCCTATTAGGGATGCTCATTTTGAAAAGTTTTCTTAACCGATAACCGACCCTCGTTAACCGATTATTAACCGTTAGCCGACAAGATTTGTGCCTCGTACCAGCTGCAGGAGCACAACAGATATTGGTTGCCGGGAGTCCCCAGTTCACCGTCCGGGAGCGTTAACTTAGCACCCACGATGCTGCGAGTAGTGTCGCAGACATGCAGCCACTTTCCCAGTAAAAGTCTCCACCGCACATTTTGTTTAGTTTAGGAAATATGTTTTAAGAGAAATGAGACGGTCGTTTCCTCTGAAGCGTCACGTGAAGCAACGTCCGTTTCTGATGACAGCAGCACCTGATCACAGCTGGATCAGCTGTCAGTTGGCTTTAACAGCTGTAGAGACTTTAGATGGAGTTTGTGTCTGAACTGTACTAATAATACTAATAAAGACACACAGTTATTATCAGCGGCAGAGCAGCAGTGTTTTCTCTCTGTAGCCTGTTACCTGTTTAACAAACACCTGCACATGAATAACAGCTGCAGTCTGTATTTCTACTGTGGACTGAGTCCTGCTTAGAGGACCAGGAACCATCTCTACTGGAACAATGCCTTTATATTATTTATTCATTATTAGCGTCTGTATTTATTGATATTCTGATTGTGAATTCATTATTTAATAACCTAGAATATGACTATGGTGTCTTTTGAACACTGGCCATTATTTATTAGGCTGAATGTTTCAGGGAAAATGTAAATGATGTAACTCATATCAAACCCGACGCTCAGGAATTATCAGCTTTGCATGTGACTGAATGGAAATGAGGATAAATGATGTAAAAGGTGTTTGTTGCTGACAGACAGACTCTCCTTCTCTCTCTGACTTTAATAGTATCATTAATAAAAGTTAACGGGCGAAATAACAGATAATGAAAAGAAAAAACATTCTAATAAATGAAGAAAGTTATTTAAGCCTGTTTGTCAGGTGTTATAAAGCCCTCTCAGTATCAAGCTACTTCACTGGCAGTGTGTGAAGGAGAGATACTGCAGGTCCTTCTGCTGCTGTTCGCACCTACAGTTAACACAGATTTTAACTAGATGGTGAATCAGAAGACAACTAAACTATAAAACTGTTAATCTGTGATCTATTTTCACTCCGGTATGAAACTCCAGTGATGTTGAGAGGTAAAGTTATCAGATCAGTCCGGTCTGCAGCAGCGTCCAATCAGTAACTGATATCCAATAAGGGGGCGTTGTCGGTCGGTAAAAGACTTCCGTGAAGGCTGCTCTCATGTATCCTCGCTCCTCGCTCCTCAGAGATCCCTCCTCGCTCCTCAGAGCTCGCTCCTCGCTCCTCGGTGCAGAAATAAGAGCTTTGGGACGGTCTTCAAGATGGCGCACCAGAACAACTTCCGGTTCGAGCGAGTAGCGATGAAACGACAAATAAGAGCTTTGGGATGCACCCTTTGTCTGCCCGCTATAACTTTAACGAGTGGCCAACAAACAGTGTGTATTTTTGAGCTACGTTAGCAGCTCTAGCATTGCCGGAGGCTCGCCGCCGCCACGCACGTAGTCTGCGTAACTTTAGTGAGTTTCCAACAGACCGTGTGTGTGTGTTGGTGGTGAGTGTGAGGTTGTTGGTGGTGTTCTAGCTGTGAACGTAGGTGTAGCAGTGTGTGTGCAGTTTATTTGTTGGTGAATAAATGCTACTAAACTACAACTCCTCCGCTCCGCTCAAGCGAGCCAGAGACCGGAGCCGACTTCCTGTATCCTGCAACTCCGGCTCCGCCTCTTAAGGTGGGCTGTTAAGGTGGACCAGCTTTTCTCCTTAAAGCTGACAAGCTGCTCAGCTTTTGAGTTAATTATTAACATTTCTTTTAACTGTTTTAACTGATAGCGTTAATCGGTTAAAATGCTTAATGTCGGTTAACGGTTAACGGTTAATTATGGACATCCCTACCCCCTACAAAGGACTCTGAGCAATGGAGTCAGAGGTGATCAAGTTCTGGAGAGTCAATTCGCTGGCCCCAACTTGTTTGTAAGGAGCAAGTGACACACTTCACAAAGGAATGTCACTGTTGGGAACATTGTCTGGCTAAGCAACCAAAATGCGCTAAGGGGTCAATTCAAGCTTGGCAGAGTCGTCGGCACGAATCAAGACAGCAAAGGCATCGTGAGGGACGTTAACGCAAGCTACCATGTACCTGTGACAAAAGTTTTGAAAGCAAAGACAAACCATCCTACCTCTGATGGGCAGAAAAGGAAAATCCAAGCCACCATCCTTCACAGGGACGTTAGGCGGCTGGTTGTCTTATTACCTGCTGAGGAACAGATGGAGAGTCAAGTTGACACATCTGAAAGGTTTCAAGACCGCTGTACAAAGACCACCAAGTTTGCCTTTAAAGCTGGTGACCTCCCCAGTGTTTCCATGGGAAGATCGAGTGGGAGCTGTCAAGTCAAACTGAAGGTTCCATGAAATTAAAGGGACTGTTTGTAACTTCTTACACATATAAATCAATCCGGGTCGGTGTCCCATGCGCGCTCGCGTGTGGCTACGCTGTTCAGACTCAGACTCCAACACAAACTACACGGAAGCACCAAAACCGCAAAGTTATATCTAGTGAAGCCCGTCTTGCAAAACAGTATTGGCCGCGGTTGGAGGACGCGGGGGAGACCGGTCTGGGTATCATCGGATAATCCGTTTTTCCTTTTGAATTTAGAAAGGAAATAAAGTTTTTTTATTTTTTGGTTTCTGAATCAAAAAATGAAAAACGAACCAAACCGGGCCGTTTTTTGTTTTTGCGAATTCCTTTTCTCATTATTCGTTTTTAATTGAAGAACGGAAGTCACGTGGGTTTTTCGTTTTTTCGTTTTAAACCACAAACGAAAAACGGAATCATGTGGTGCTCTGTTTTTTGTTTCCAAACGAAAAACGAAAAAACCAAATTAAAAAAACGATCCGATTTAGTTTCTTCAAGTTTCTTTCTGTCATTTTCTCTTTTGAATCGAAGAGCTGAGAATGGCAGTCACGTGACCAGGAAGTGAAGGCAAACATGTCAAAATAAAAGCCAAGAAGATAGTTTGGTCATTCTATAAAAGTGTAACATTATTTAAGCACAGGATCAAAGTAACAGTAGAAGATAAATAGGCTAAATAAATACACAAATAAATACATACATAGATATATTTTTGTTTTGTTCTTTTCATTAACACATGAATGTCTTTTATCCAAAAAGTGTGTGATAAATTACAGGGAGGGTCTCTACAGATGTTATACAACAGGGAGGGTTTCTACAGATGTTATACAGAACTCTCACATAATTGACACTTTTCTCAATCACACCCTCACTATGGGCTGTTTTCTTTATGTCGGCAGGTGAGAAGCACTATGTGGCTACTCCTTTCAACACACATGACACTTCCACCTGATCCCTTCACTCCATTAGGAAGACTGTAGCCGAGTAGTTCTACATCATGATAATGCTAATTTTTCAACCAGCGATTATGAAATTAATGCCAGCTAGACAGAATAAAGCTCTGTCTGTCATGACAATAGTACTGTACTGAAGGCCACTTCATCACTCCAGATACTGTAGATTTAACAGATACCTGCTGTCTTCAGATGGCTGTAAAGAGTCACCAGAATAAAGGAAAGGCCTTCAGTACAGTTCTACTGTCATGACAGACAGAGCTTTATTCTGTCTAGCTAGCATTAATGTCATAACCACTGGTTGAAAAATCAGCATTATCATGATGTCGAACAAATTAAGTAAAATTACATATACTACCAAATAGACTAGAAATGATTGAAAAGCATCATAAACCACCAAACAGAATACAGAAAGTTAGTGATTTCAGTTTTTTAGTGAACTCAGGCTGATTAATCCTCATATTAGACTATGATGTCTGAAGGTTGGCAAACATGCTGATCAACCATACTTCTCTATCATTGATCATGATTATTGACTTGACTTTTCATCTATTAATGCGTCAAAATTCTAAATTTGACTGAAAAGAAAATCCTTGGTGATTGAGGAGTGGTGACCTCTGACCCCTGTGGTGGGTAACGTCACAGAAGGCCTACTCATAAAATGCACTGACTTCACTGATACCGAATCTCCCTCCAAACTAAATTGTAAAGCTGACGGCCCCTCAATATGATCTGATCAATACAATACAATACAACTTTATTGTCCACCAGGCTGGAAATTTGTCTTCAGCTCACAAAACACAGAAAACAACAGACATTAAAAACCAGACAGCAGTTAGTAAAAAACAGAGACAGGTTATGTTACACATTAAAACAGTTCATGTCAGTGTCTGTGGCTCAGATCTGCTCAGTCACTGTGTTGAGTTTAGAATATTGATGGCACTAGTTGGGATGAAAGACTTTTTAAACACATGTTTAGTTGCCAGAGGGGCTCTATAGCGCCTCCCGACTGGCTGCAGAGAGGATGGGAGCTATCTGCCAGGATACTCCTCGCTTTCTTCCTCGTCCTTTCTGTAAAAAGTTGAGTCAAGGGCTTTTGGGGTTTTCCAACTATTTTGCCTGCCATTGACACAATCCTAGACAGTTTATTCTTCTATCTACAGTGTAGGTGACCGTACCAGGCAGGAAGGTTAAAGGTTAAAACACTCTCAACAATAGTTTTGTACACTAATTCTAAAATCTGATGGCTGACACCGAGGCCACTGAGTTTCCTTAGAAGATAAAGGTCACTGTGAGCATCTCTTGAAAATATACTCTGTATTTACAGAGAAGCTCACCTGGGTGTCCAGGACTGTACCGAGGTATTTAAAGTGTCCCACAGTTTCAACATGTTGGCCATCAAGTGAAACTGGCTCTGTGATCAAATGCTGTTTTGTGCAGCACATGATTAATTCTTTCGTCTCGGCCACATTGATTTCTAGCTGGCTAGTGTGACACTGTGTTTGAAGGGCTGTAGTGTGGGCCAGATAGGCAGCTTCACCTAGTGGGCCTGTTTCCTGTAAAAGGCCAACTAAGGCCATGTCATCCACATACTTAAACAGTCTAAAATGTTTCTCATTGGTCATAAATTCATTAGTAAAAAGAGAGAATAGCACAGGGGAAAGAACACAGCCTTGTGGGCAGCACGTCTGATATGTTCTCCCTGACACAGACCCTCTGATCCACAGAACTAACCCTGTGTTGATGTTGAGATCAAGGAGCCTTTTCAGGAGAATATACGTCTTCATTGAGTTAAAAGCTGAGCTAAAATCCGCGTATAAAGCTCTGGCATAACCTTTAGGATACATCAGGTGTTTTGTGACTGTGTTAAGCAGAGTCAGCACAGCGTCGTCTGGGCCTCTGTTGCTCTTATTTAAGCGAACTGGAGCAGATCTAGCACTGTGCTGGTCAGGTGGCTGGCAAGAACTCGTTCCATGGTTTTACACAATATGGAGGTTATTGCGATAGGCCACAGATCATTTGGCTTACTTGCATCGGCTTTTTTAGCACAGGCCTAATTATTGTGAATTTCCATGATTTTGGCACAGTGCATGTGTCTAGGATATATAATTAATTAGGCTTTTTTAGGTACAGTATGTATTTATTTGTGTATTTATTTAACCTATTTATCTTCTACTGTTACTTTGATTCTGAGCTTAAATAATGTTACACTTTTATAGAATGACCAAACTATCTTCTTGGCTTTTATTTTGACATGTTTGCCTTCACTTCCGGGTCACGTGACTGCCGTTCTCCGCTCTTCGATTCAAAACAGAAAATGACAGAAAGAAACTTGAAGAAACTAAATCGGATCGTTTTTTTAATTTGGTTTTTTCGTTTTTCGTTTGGAAACAAAAAACAAACAGAGCACCACGTGATTCCATTTTTCGTTTGTGGTTTAAAACGAAAAAACGAAAAACCCACGTGACTTCCGTTCAATTAAAAACGAATAATGAGAAAAGGAATTCGCAAAAACAAAAAACGGCCCGGTTTGGGGTCTGGGTATCATCGGATAATCCGTTTTTCCTTTTGAATTCAGAAAGGAAAAAACTTTTTTTATTTTTTCGTTTTAAACCAAAAACGAGAAAACGGCCGTTTTCTCGTTTTTCGTTTCTGAATCAAAAAATGAAAAACGAACCCAAACCGGGCCGTTTTTTTTGTTTTTGCGAATTCCTTTTCTCATTATTCGTTTTTAATTGAAGAACGGAAGTCACGTGGGTTTTTCGTTTTTTCGTTTTAAACCACAAACGAAAAACGGAATCATGTGGTGCTCTGTTTGTTTTTTGTTTCCAAACGAAAAACGAAAAAAACAAATAAAAAAAACGATCCGATTTAGTTTCTTCAAGTTTCTTTCTGTCATTTTCTGTTTTGAATCGAAGAGCGGAGAACGGCAGTCACGTGACCAGGAAGTGAAGGCAAACATGTCAAAATAAAAGCCAAGAAGATAGTTTGGTCATTCTATAAAAGTGTAACATTATTTAAGCACAGGATCAAAGTAACAGTAGAAGATAGATAGGCTAAATAAATACACAAATAAATACATACATAGATATTTATTTTTTTTGTTCTTTTCATAAACACATGAATGTCTTTTATCCAAAAAGTGTGTGATAAATTACAGGGAGGGTCTCTACAGATGTTATACAACAGGGAGGGTTTCTACAGATGTTATACAGAACTCTCACATAATTGACAATTTTCTCTCTCACACTCTTACTATGGGCTGTTTCTTTATGTCGGCAGGTGAGAAGCACCTGACACTTCCACCTGATCCCTTCACTCCATTAGGAAGGCTGTAGCCGAGTAGTTCTACATCATGATAATGCTGATTCTTCAACAAGCGATTATGACATTAATGCCAGCTAGACAGAATAAAGCTCTGTCTGTCATGACAATAGTACTGTACTGAAGGCCACTTCATCACTCCAGATACTGTAGATTTAACAGATACCTGCTGTCTTCAGACGGCTGTAAAGAGTCACCCGAGTAAAGGAACGACCTTCAGTACAGTTCTACTGTCATGACAGACAGAGCTTTATTCTGTCTAGCTGGCATTTCATTTTTTGATTCAGAAACGAAAAAATAAAAAAAAGTTTTTTCCTTTCTGAATTCCAAAGGAAAAACGGATTATCCGATGATACCCAGACCACCGAGACCGTAGCTTTGGTCTCCAGGGCCGGAGTGCATGCTGTACTCTGCTCCTCTGCCTGCCTGCCTTCACTCACACACTGCGCTCGTTCTCGCTATTTCGCTCCACTCTCACGTGCATGCTTTGTGTTTCCTCTGCATTTCCACATCCACTTCAAACCCAGATTTAATAATATCTGTATACTACCTGAAACATCTTCCTGTCACATTATGGTCACTCTGTAACAAGTTCTGCATGAGTCTGCTGTGAACTAGTGTTTCTAGGTTTCTGAAAATCCCCACTGTAATACCACTGAGGTCTAGCCACAAGCTTGACTCTAATGAGCATTTGTCTTTTTTTTCAACAGGTTGGCCATTTTCCAACACGGTGTGCAAGATGAGTGGCTTTGTGCAGGGAATGTCTGTCTCAGCATCAGTCTTTACCCTGGTGGCCATAGCTGTTGAAAGGTTAGTGTATGCTGTGCTTTGATAACCTTTTCCTCCCCTTGTATTAGTGCAACCGGACACAGTACATAAAGGTGACAAATTAGACAGACAGTAACACAAAACATAAACAGATTTAGTATTGTATGTGTCTCTTTTGACGCCTTTAAAAGACAGCTAAACACTCACTTATTCAAACTGCCTTATGTGTCACCTTGCGCTGTCTAGTATTGTAAGTTTATGTTTTTAACAGCTGTGTTATTGTTTTTATTGTTTTTAATATTTTTTTATTCATATAATGTTATGTTCACTGCCGTTAGTCTAGAAGTTCCTTTTGTTTCCTATATTTCCCTGTCCTTTTGTCTCTTGTGTGTTTTCCCCTGGTGTGTCTAGTTTGTCAGTGTGTCGGAGGTGTGGCCTTCCTTCTCCTCCTCCTCCTCTGGGCGGGCTCGGCTGGAACAGCTGCGACAAATCTTCATCACCTGCAGTATATATACCCCGGTTTTCCTGCTACTCGTCGCCAGATCGTACCGTCACCCACAGTGGTATAGTAAACCAAATCAGGCTCACTAGTAATTTTGACTCTCGTCCTTGCTGTTGCTCTCGTCTTGAAATTCTTGGACTCATCTCGTGTTTTTGTTTGCTCTGTGCTCAGGTCTGTTACCTGCCAGCTGTGGCTGCTCCAACCTGCCTGCTCACTCCTGAACTCGCCTCCTTGGTCTACCTGGAATCTCGTTTTTGTTAAAATAAATATTCTTTTGTTCATACCTTAAGACGTCTCGTTGTGTGCTGCATTTGAGTCCACGCTTTTGTTACTCCGGAGCATAACAGAACGATCTGGCCCTAACAATGGACTCAGCAGACACAAATGTTTTTCAGAAGGCTGTTTCCAGCCACGATATTTTGTTAGGACAACATCACCAATTACTTCAGGGTTTATTAGAGACCCAACAAACTTTAGGAAGTCAAATGTCTCAGATGGGAAAATGTTTGGAGACAATTTCAGGCCAAATAGCCCCATCCCCCGCTCTGCCTCCTCCTTCTCCGCCTCAGCCACTCAGAGAATCACCTGTTCCTCCACCTGAACCATATGCCGGTGATTTGGGGAGATGCAAAGGATTCCAGCTCCAATGTTCTCTGGTTTTTTCCCGACAACCAGTCACCTTCACGACAGACCAGGCCAAGGTAGCGTATGTTACGGGACTATTAAGAGGGAGAGCACTGGACTGGGCTGAAGCAATGTTGGGAGGAGGAGGGATAAATTCTGTGTCCTATGATCGTTTCATGAGTGAAATGAAGAAAGTTTTTGATCACCCTGTATGTATTGGAGACGCTGCTAAACGTTTGCTGAACATACGACAGAGTCAAAGAAGTGTGGCGGAGTATTCTGTGGACTTCCGGATTCTGGCTGCGGAGGCTGGATGGAATGACGAGGCATTAAAAGGAGTTTTTCTACACGGTCTGTGTGAACAGTTAAAGGATGAACTTGCTGTCCGTGACGATACTAACTCCCTTGATGCTCTTATTGATCTGTCTATAAGACTGGACAACCGTATGCGGGAGAGACGCCGGGAGAAGAACTACAAATCCCACACTCCCATGAACTCCTTTGCCGCTACTCCTACTCTCGCGAGAGTTGCCTCCGGCTCGTCAGAGACTCACGGCTCCGGTCCCAGCTCCTCTGCTCACTCTGATGAACCCATGCAGGTGGGCCGGACTAATCTCACTCCCGCTGAACGTCAGAGACGGATCCGAGCGGGTGAATGTATCTACTGTGGTCAAGTCGGACATTTCCTTGCTGCATGTCCTCTCCGCCCAAAAGAGCGGGCTCACCAGTAGCTGTGGGGATACTGGTGAGTAAGTCTGATGCCCCCACCAACACTAGACCTCGTACTCAAATACCTGCTAAACTGTGTATGAGTAACATGTCCTTGCCCTTGTTAGCGTTGATTGATTCCGGTGCAGAGCAGAGTTTTCTAGATGCTGAGTTAGTCTCTCAGGCTGGCATCAGCATTGAACCCCTGGAGTCTCCTGTCAGAGTCTGTGCTTTAGACGGCAAGTCCTTAGCATTAGTAACTCACCGCACTGAGCCTCTTTCTCTCATTCTGTCTGGTAACCACCGTGAGCTAATACAATTTTTTGTTTTTTCTGCCCCTAAGACTCCTCTTGTTCTCGGACACCCGTGGTTAAAGCTACACAACCCCCAGATCGACTGGTCGACCAGTAAGATTATGGGATGGAGTAGTTTTTGTCATTCCTCGTGCCTGCAGTCTGCATTACCACCTGTAGAGATCAGTGTTGCCCCTCCGCCCTGTGTTCCTCCTGACTTGTCTGCTGTGCCCCCTGAATATCATGAGGTCGGTGAGGTTTTCAGTAAGGAGAGAGCGTTATCCTTGCCACCTCATCGTCCGTACGATTGTGCTATTGAACTGCTACCTGGTACCACTTTGCCTTCGAGTCGCCTGTACAACTTGTCACGTCCTGAGAGAGGTGCTATGGAGACCTACATTAATGACTCTCTAGCTGCAGGCCTCATCAGACCCTCCTCTTCGCCTCTAGGGGCAGGATTCTTTTTTGTGAGCAAGAAAGACAAGACTCTCCGCCCGTGTATTGATTTTCGAGGGTTAAACAATATCACGGTGAAGAACAAATACCCTCTGCCATTAATCAGCTCTGCTTTTGTACCTCTACAGGGAGCTACTGTCTTCAGCAAGCTAGATTTGCGGAACGCGTACCACTTGGTACGGATTCGAGAGGGAGATGAATGGAAGACAGCATTCAACACACCACTGGGTCACTTTGAGTATTTAGTGATGCCTTTTGGACTGACTAATGCTCCTGCAGTGTTTCAAGCACTGGTTAATGATGTTTTGAGAGATTTTTTGGACCGGTTTGTGTTTGTCTACCTGGATGACATTTTGATTTTTTCCTCTGATCCCGCAGAACACCAGCTTCATGTACGCCAAGTGCTCCAGAGACTACTGGAGAACAAGCTGTTTGTGAAAGCGGAGAAGTGCGAGTTTCACGTCAGCTCTGTTGGATTCCTCGGTTACATCATTGAGAGTGGGCAGGTGAGGCCGGATCCGGACAAGATCAAGGCGGTGGCAGAGTGGCCCGAACCTTCCTCCAGGAAGCTCTTGCAGCGCTTTCTTGGATTCGCCAACTTCTACCGTCGATTCATCCGAGATTACAGCAGAATTGCTGCTCCACTGACCAAGCTCACATCCCTTGCTGTTCCTTTTCGCTGGACTCCTGAGGCGGATCAGGCGTTTGCCTTATTAAAGGACCGCTTTACGTCCGCACCCATCCTGGTGCAACCTGAATCTTCTCTTCAGTATGTCGTGGAGGTTGACGCCTCGGACATTGGTGTGGGAGCTGTCCTCTCCCAACGCTCCAAGACCGATAAGAAGCTACATCCCTGTGCGTTCTTCTCTCGACGTCTGTCCCCAGCTGAAAGCAACTACGACGTGGGAAATCGTGAGTTGTTGGCAGTGAAGTTGGCCCTGGAGGAATGGAGACACTGGTTGGAGGGTTCGGAGATTCCGTTTATTGTATGGACTGATCACAAGAATCTTGCCTACATCCAGTCAGCCAAACGACTGAATTCCCGCCAGGCTCGGTGGGCTTTATTTTTTGGTCGATTCGACTTCACCCTTACTTACCGTCCTGGTTCCAAGAACATCAAGCCTGACGCGTTATCCCGGCAGTTTTCATCGGAGGAGTCACCAAGTGTTTCAGACACCATTCTGCCGGCAGCCTTGGTGGTGGGGACGTTAACCTGGGAGGTTGAGTCAGCGGTTCGGGAGGCTCAACGTGAAGAACCGGATCCAGGTACTGGCCCCGCTAATCGAATGTTTGTTCCTGTGTCAGTTCGCTCCCAGGTCCTGCAGTGGGGACACGTTTCCCGGTTCGCTTGCCATCCTGGGATGAGTAGGACTTTGTCACTCCTCAGACGACACTTCTGGTGGGCCACAATGGAGAGGGACGTCAAGGAATACGTTCTCGCCTGCACAGTCTGTGCCCGGGGAAAGACATCTCATCGGCCGCCTGTGGGGTTGCTCCGCCCATTACCCATACCTGGTCGCCCTTGGTCCCACATCGCCTTGGACTTTGTCACCGGTCTCCCACCTTCTAATGGTAAAACAGTGATACTCACCATTGTTGATCGGTTTTCCAAGGCTGTTCATTTCATTGGTCTTCCTAAGCTTCCTTCTGCACATGAGACAGCTGAACTCCTGACTAATCATGTTTTTCGTCTGCATGGTATCCCTGTGGACATCGTCTCGGACCGTGGTCCTCAGTTCATCTCCCAGGTCTGGAAGTCTTTTTGTCAAGCCCTTGGAGCCACTGTCAGCCTGTCTTCTGGTTTCCATCCTCAGACGAATGGACAGTCTGAGAGGGCTAATCAGGATTTGGAATCCGCCATACGTTGTGTTGCTGCTACTAACCCCTCCTCTTGGAGTACACAGCTAGTGTGGATTGAATATGCGCATAATTCACTCTCTTCTGCTGCCACTGGGGTATCTCCGTTCGAGGCCTCATTAGGTTACCAGCCCCCACTTTTTCCAGCACAAGAGGAGGAGTTGGCTGTGCCATCTGTGCAACACCACCTTCAACGCTGCCGCAAGGTTTGGAGGGAGACTATGGCTGCTTTGGTTCGGACAGCTGAGAGGAATAAAAGGATCGCGGATCGTCACAGGACCCCGGCCCCCGTCTACATCCCAGGTCAGAGAGTTTGGCTATCTTCCAGAAATATACCATTGAAAACTGACTCCAGAAAACTGTCTCCCCGTTTCATTGGACCCTTTGAAATTGAGAAGATTATTAATCCTGCCACTGTCAGACTCATCCTGCCAAAATCCCTAAGGATTCATCCTTCCTTTCATGTTTCCCAGCTGAAACCAGTCCTCACCAGTCCTCTGGTCCCTCCAACCAATCCCCCTCCTCCCGCCCGGATCATTGACAACCAGCCAGCATATACGGTCAGACGATTACTGGATGTTAGACGGCGAGGCCGCGGATTTCAGTATCTGGTGGACTGGGAGGGATACGGCCCAGAAGAGCGCTCCTGGGTTCCTCGTTCCCGCATCCTTGATGCTGGGATGGTTAGGGAGTTTCACCAGGCTAATCCTGGGAAACCTTGTTGATCGCCTAGAGGCTCTCTTTAAGGGGGGGGTACTGTTATGTTCACTGCCGTTAGTCTAGAAGTTCCTTTTGTTTCCTATGTTTCCCTGTCCTTTTGTCTCTTGTGTGTTTTCCCCTGGTGTGTCTAGTTTGTCAGTGTGTCGGAGGTGTGGCCTTCCTTCTCCTCCTCCTCCTCTGGGCGGGCTCGGCTGGAACAGCTGCGACAAATCTTCATCACCTGCAGTATATATACCCCGGTTTTCCTGCTACTCGTCGCCAGATCGTACCGTCACCCACAGTGGTATAGTAAACCAAATCAGGCTCACTAGTAATTTTGACTCTCGTCCTTGCTGTTGCTCTCGTCTTGAAATTCTTGGACTCATCCCGTGTTTTTGTTTGCTCTGTGCTCAGGTCTGTTACCTGCCAGCTGTGGCTGCTCCAACCTGCCTGCTCACTCCTGAACTCGCCTCCTTGGTCTACCTGGAATCTCGTTTTTGTTAAAATAAATATTCTTTTGTTCATACCTTAAGACGTCTCGTTGTGTGCTGCATTTGAGTCCACGCTTTTGTTACTCCGGAGCATAACATATAAATCATTTTGTGAATTGTGTTCTATGAAATGTGCTATACTAAATAAATATTATTATTGTTATTAATAAGAAGAGGCGGTAGGTGATGGGTCATGCCTTTACCAGTAGGAAAAATCAGGAAGGTCCGATAACGTCATTCTGCATAGTAAGCCATGTGCTTCTGTTTGTTACATGGCCGTTTGTTTTAACGGGATAACGGGCTTTCGGTCCAATGGGACATTTTTCGGACTATTGGGGTTTCGGAATAATGGGTCGTCGGAGCAATGGGCAGTCCCCCTCTCAGCTCCGTCTCACGGGTGTAACCGCTATGTACTGTAGTGTTTACTTAGGCTTCAAGTCTACTTAGTACTCTCAAAAGCCTTGAGACTGGCTGTCAATTTTATGAGATTTTGACCTAGACTAAAGCTGTCAATATGTCACTTTATTAAGTTTTATTATTATGTTTTCATGAGATAAAGTAACCATTTACATTCCAAATATGTGGTCAGTTTATCCAAATAACGCCCGTTTGGAAATTGGCTGCGACGTTTTCGGAAATGTGTCAGAGCCGCTGTCAAAACCGAAGCCGGAACAGGTCATCAATCTTGTGAGATTTTTAGTCAGGCTAAAAGCTGTTAATATGTCACTTTCTTAAGTTTTGATATGTTTTCAGGCGAGAATGCAGTACATATTGATTGAAGTATGTAGCATGCAGTAGGTTAGTATGCGATTTTGACCACAGCCTGCGTCTCTGGCCGGAGAGCAGTGGCCGAGAGGGTGGCCGGTTAAGAGTAGAAAAATGTCCCCAAACCTTATTTTCACAAATAAAACAGACACTTAATCACAGGTGTCTCGCATCATAATCTTACACTAGCTGTTAGAAAGCAGACAAAGACAGGATCCAGCAATCAAAACCAAATGGAAAAGAATCCTAATACCTCTTTCATTCCAAAGAAGAATCTAGTGCTCACTGATAACGAAATAAAGCAAATTAATTGGAATGACACCATCACAGATAAACCAAGTGAGCAGGTGTGTTATAAACGGGAGGTAAGCAACTATACAGTAGACCCATCAGCATGCTTCCTGCCATTTCAAAGGTCATTTAAAAGGTTGTAGCAGAACAATTGATTGCAAAGTAAATGGATAAAGGAGGGGTGGTGGGGGCAGTCTTCCTCGACCTGCGAGAGGCTTCTGACACAGTAAAGCATCAAATACTACTCAACATTGTGTTGTATACTTGTATTGACTACCTTAGTACTGTATTTGATGCTCTTTATTATTCTACTGTACCTACTTTCCCAGGGACTACGGGTTGAAAATAGCAGTTTGCTAAAACCCCGGTACATTACATCTCCTTGTTTAATAAAAGGGGAATGCTCTTTGTGCATTTTCCCTGTTCAAATAAAGAAACACAACATAACACACAATTTGTTTTTTTAGTAACTTAAGGGGGTCATTGCCTTGGGCTGCTCCACGCAAGATTATTCTAAGCTTCTCTCACATTGGGCTGCTTCCACACCCTGTAGGAGGGAGTCAGTCCATTGTGATTGAGGTATTATATAGTTGTTATTTTTCTTTTCTTTTGTAGTTTTTCCATTGTTTCAGGGGACCCAGCCCTCGCCCACATCACCCCATGCCAGTCTGGTTTGACAGAGCCCCCCCAAAGTTTAATAATAAAGACGTAATAGAGACGTAAGGACTGTCTTGTATTTTATGAGCTCCATATGGGTATTTTTACCCATAAAAAAAAAAAAAATGTTCTTACAGATTTGGTTCCAGAAGTCAGCATTGGGAGTGATCGATAAATCTTGTTCCTATTTTATTATAATTTATAATTATTTCTAATTCTATATATTTTGGATATGGTTTTGTTTGAAGAAGTGATGTTAATTAAATCTCGAGGAAAGGACAGGTCAATGTCATTCATGTTCAATTTAGTTTGAATGGAAGATTTGAGATTTTGAAGATTTTGAGATTGTAGATATTCAAGGAAGTGATTGCTCCCAATGCTGTACTTCTGAACATGGTCAGAGAATGAGACCATGGTGTTATTATTGAAGATATGTTTAAGATGTGTAATGCCCTTTTTGATCCATGACTGAAAGTTCAGTGGCTTTTTGTTTGTTCCAAATGGGAGTGTAGTTTGTTGGTGCAAGAATGGTGTTTGTGATTTTATGGAATTCCCACCAGGATATCAGAGTTATTGCTATTTTTGATACTTAAAGTGGTGTTTGATGGACTGGCTAAAGGCCCTGACACACCAAGCCGAGGGTTGGCCCTCGGACAGTTTCGGACCGTCGGCTCAAGTCTGCTCGTGTCAGATGTTTTTCGGCCGATTCATCATGTTGAATCTCATCTGATCATTCCAATACACGGATATTTTTACAATGACATGGCCATCTGAATGAAGCTAAGTTGTGAGTGAGAGCGGTCGGAGAATGACTGGCAAATGTCTCTTTGTTTCATGTACGTATCATAAAAAATGTCTTGTATATCCGCAGTCCTCGGTCTTCCGGTTTCCCTTTTTGAAAGACAAATACAGACTACCGCCGCCTGCTGGTGTGGAGAGTTATTTCCTCTCACGCAGGCGCAAAACATTCGTGCTAACTGGCCGTCGACTGTAGTCTTTGCAGTGTGTTCAAGTACAACATGTCGGCCAAGTCGCCCTTCATCGCCACTAGATGTCGGCTTGGTGTGTCTGGTCCATAAGAGTTGATAAGTCTGAAATATCAATTTCTTTACAAAGTCATATAGCTAATTTGTGGCAATGCTCTTCCTTATTTACCACAGATTTCGCTGTATAGTGTACCCTCTACAACCCAAGCCGACTGTACTTGTTGCCAAGGCAGCCATCGTGTTAATCTGGGTGCTAGCAGTGGTGATCATGTGCCCAGCTGCTGTGGCGCTGACCGTGGATGAAGTTCCTTTCCACTACATGGTGTACAATAATGACGTCAACCACACATTTCCCCTGTATACCTGCTACGAAAACTTTGCCAACCCTCAGATGAGAAAGGTCTACACGGCGGTTCTGTTTGCTCACATCTACCTGGTGCCACTCACTGTCATCACACTGATGTACGGAAGTATCGGAGGCAAACTGTGTTCCACCGTGGTTGCAAACAGAGAGCCACAGCTGGCCAACGGCGCAGTCCAGGTTGGGGGCAGAAGGGCTGGTCAGCCAATGATTTCCCAGAAAAAGATCAGGGTGGTAAAGATGCTCATCCTGGTGGCTTTGCTTTTCATGTTGTCCTGGTTGCCACTCTGGACCCTCATGATGATGACCGACTACGCAGGCTTGGACAGGGACCAGCTGGACCTTTTGACCAGCTACATCTTCCCCTTTGCCCACTGGCTGGCTTTCTCCAACTCCAGCGTCAACCCCATCATCTACGGATACTACAATGAGAACTTTAAGAGGGGCTTCCAGGCGGTGTGCAAGTCCAGGCCCTTCTGTTGCCTCATCCAGTGCCAGCAGTGGAGGAGGATGGCCAGGTGGGGCAGGAAAGACAGGTCCGCGCAAGCACCTTGTGGAGGTACTCACTTCAGAGATGCCTCTAGCAATCACAACCATCTCGTCTTGGGGCTGAGAAATCGAGTCCATAACGACAACAGGTTGACCGAAACAGCAGAGGTGAACAGGAGTGTAAGGGTGGGGTGTGTGGCGGTCAACTCTGAGAGAAGTCTTTCAGATCAAGGGTTAGAAATGTCAGCTGTACATAAGAAAGGCAGTAATGGCGAGGAGTCAGAGAGGGTTAGTTCACTGGCAGGTTCAGTGTGCCAGGCGTGGGATAACTGAGCGTTGACAATGTTACCCAGTAATGAACCAAACAAAGCCATAGTATGTTGCATTGTAGTTCAGAGGAAGAGACAATGTAAATTATCTGATGTGTAATGTTGTTACTGTTTGGAATGATGGTTACACATTGCAACCCTAGTTCTAGACAAGGCCTCATACTGTATATAATGTAAGCACTTCCAGTTGCTTATGCTCAGCCAATGGACAGCACAGATGACACTACTGGAGGTGGCAGGGGCAATAACAGGGGTTATTATATAATATTATTAACATATTATTGTACTCACTCCTACCACTGCAGAGACAGCAGACATGAGTGCTTGACAAGATTTGGACCGCTAAGCAAAATCCAAATTTAACTAACCCAACATTAAAGGGACTCTATGTAAGAATCAGAAATTGCTTGGTAACAGAGACACCTGTGGCTGTTAAGTCAACGAAAGTCAGCGTCCTGTTGCTCGCGCTCGCGCTTGTGCTCGCTCTACATAGACATGAACGAGCATCGGTCAAAACAGTGAGGCGACACACGTCAGCTAAAACCACAATATCACTCTATATTTCACCTGCTTGGCAGTAATGTTAGCAGACCAGACGAAGGTCTCTCCATGAATCAATGCTGAGACTGTGTTTCCTGCTTCAGCCTCCCGACCACGGTCAGAAGGAACAGGGTAGACACCGGAGTTTTGGTCGGAGACGATAATGTAACTCGTTCCGGAGCCCCGTCCCTTCACTCAGCAGCAGAAAACAAAAAACGGGAAACCTCTGTTGGTCTGGAGGAGCTGCAGCAGTTATTTCTGCTCAAACGTCCACTGTACATTCACTAGATATTCTCAGAGCTAAACTAACTCTTCTGCAGTGTGTAGTGTGCGCGCATGCACGGGAGAGGTGGAGCGAGTGAGAACGAGCGCGGTGTGTGAGTGAAGGCAAGCAGGCAGAGGAGCAGAGTACAGCAGAGACTCCGGCCCTGGAGACCAAAGCTACGGTCTCCCCTGTGTCTTCTGGCCGCGGTCGGGGGGCTGGAGCAGGAAGAGTTAACACTGTTTAACAGACGGGCTTCACTAGATAGAACTTTGCGGTTTTGGTGCTTCCGTGTAGTTTGTGTTGGAGTCTGAGTCTGAACAGCGTAGCCACACGCGAGCGCGCATGGGACACTGACACGCAATGATTTATACGTGTAAGAAGTTACAAACAGTCCCATTAACAGTTGAAAAAATAGGTTGATCTGCACTCATTTCATGACAGCCATGCCTCGTCCAGCATGCCAGGCCAGCTGGCTTTTAAACAATGACAGAAGTTGGTCCAAATCAATTAGTATAATGAACAGATTGATTTCACACATTAGTATGGTTGAGCTAAGAGCTGCAGGTGCCAATTTCATGCCTGTCATTACTGCTGTCCTCTCCCTGTCAAGTTAAACGATTGGCTGAGCATGTGCATCCATGTGCATGTGGAGCCACGGAGAAAAGTGACAAAGTCAATGGAATTCATCAGAATCAGAATCAGAATCAGAATCAGAAAGGTGTTTATTGCCAGGTGTAAGGGGTATACACGAGGAATTTTCTTTGGCTTTTTGGTGCGAGACAAACAGTATAATAACAAAGAATAGATAAAACGTTAGAATAAAATAAGAATAAAAATGTACAATTTACAAAATAAGCTATAAAAACAAACATGATATAAACAGATAGTATAAACAGATAGTGCAAATATTGCCAGTGTGCAAACAAAACAATCAGGTATCAGAGGGAGAGAGAGGGATACTGTAGGGGGTGGTATTGAGAGTGTATGAGAGAGGGGGAGTAGTGTGTGTGTGTGTGAGGGGGAGACAGTCACAGGGGGGCAGAGGGGCTGTTGGAGAGCCCCACTGCCATGGGGAAAAAACTGTTTTTGTGGCGTGAGGTTTTGGTCCTGATGGACCTTAACCTCCTGCCAGATGGTAAAGTCTGAAATAGATGGTGTCCAGGATGGGAGGGGTCGGCCACAATCTTCCCTGCCCTCCTTAAGGTCCTGGAGGTGTACAGCTCCTGGAGGGAGGGAAGGTTGCAGCCGATCGCCCTCTCTGCAGCACGGATGACCCGCTGCAGCCTGGCCTTGTCCCTGGCGGTGGCAGCGGCGAACCAGACGGTGATGGAGGAGGTGAGGATGGACTCGATGATGGCCGAGTAAAAGTGCACCATCATGGTCTGTGGCAGGTTGAATTTCTTCAACTGCCTCAGGAAGTACATCCTCTGCTGGGCCTTACTGATGAGGGAGCTGATGTTTAGCTCCCACTTGAGGTCCCGGGCGATGGTCGTGCCCAGGAAACGGAACGACTCCACCGTGTTAACTGGGGAGCCGCGCAGGATGAGGGGGGGGAGCGGGGCTGAGTTCCTCCTGATTTTAAAGACAAAGCCTGTGTGAAATTAAAAGAAGTACATGCAATGTCCGGTCAGTATTTATCAGGGGTATAAAGATTGATTATACTGACTAGGGATCTTCTAGGCACAATTCAAGCTCCCTGCATGTTATACATCTCATTGTTTTGTATTTTATGCTTATTAAAACTACTGACAGAAGTTCAGGCACTTAACAAACCATTGCACCATCACATTTCATTGAACTTCGCTGGTGGTCTAAAGGCCACCGACGTGTGATTTGCTGCTTTCTGTAGGAGTCTCCTCCACCACAGGACTTGCATTCTCGGGTTCAGTCCTGTTTGAATAGACTCTGGATGGCCTTCATTTCTAAGCATTGGGAGATGAGTAATTCTCTCAGCATGTTACTTATCATGTTGTTGTGTGTTCATGTTGTTGCCCCGAGTTACCTCAGCATGGAGTGGCAACATGCGTAGAACCCATACCAAGTCAGACTGTACTGCCATGTACTTTTACAACATATGTTGTAATTTATGCTTGTACATGCCAGAAATTAAATCAACATAGGATGTTTGAGGTTCTTGTTAAACTGTAAATGAAAAGTTTGACAAGAAAAAATAAATATTAGGGCTGTCAATCGATTAAATTATTGAATCGCGATTAATCGTAAATTGATAACACATTTTTTATCTTTTCAAAATGTACCTTAAAGGGAGATTTATCAAGTATTTAATACTCAAATATGCTGCTTTACACAGATGTGTGTCTATATTTATTATTGGAAATCAATTAACAACACAAAAAAATTACAGATATTGTCCAGAAACCCTCACAGGTACTGCATTTAGCATAAAAAATATGCTCAAATCATAACATGGCAAACTGCAGCCCAACAGGCAACAACAGCTGTCAGTGTGTCAGTGTGCTGACTTGACTATGACTTGCCTCAAACTGCATGTGATTATCATAAAGTGGGCATGTCTGTAAAGGGGAGACTCGTGGGTACCCATAGAACCCATTTTCATTCACATATCTGGAGGTCAGAGGTCAAGGGACCCCTTAGAAACCATACCAGTTTTTCCTCGACAAAATTTAGCCTAAGTTTGAAGCGTTATTTACCCTCCTTCGTGATAATCCAGTATGACACCAATGGTACCAATGGATTCCTTAATTTTCACAGCCCTAATATACAGTATATATATACTCTCCATAACAAAGAGTTCATTGTTGTACTGCACATTCAAGACCACACCTCAATGGCTTGTTTTAACAGTAAATGCCATTTCATAGACCAACTAATTTCTTATTTCAACTGCCATGCCTCCTTTACCAATCTTACAAGTGCATTACAACTGTCTATCCTAGATTACTCTTGTATATGTAGGTTGGTAACTTCAATGGAACTGTAGAGCAAAAACAGTTGTACTAGTTAATGCCTCTGTAGGAGTCATATGATGGATATTGCCATACAAGACACCAAAAACTGTGCCTTCAAACAATAATAAACTAGAAAAGTGCACTCAGTAGAGTGCAGATCTCCGCTGGGTTGTCTCCCTCTCCCCTCCCAAACAAAGAAGAGTTGAAATTGTCCCTCTCGGCTCCCTTACAGTCCAGATGGCAGCGAAAACGGGGATTTATTCATCTCGCGTTGGGCCCAACTTTAGTGGATCATAACCGGGTATGGAATTAATCTGCAGATGCAGATTAGATGCAGCTATTGATGTCGGTTTTTGAGCCACGACAGAAGCCAAAATGTGGTCTGCAACAGACTAGGTAAGGCTAGTTTTGAGCCTAGCTTTTAGCCAATTGCCTGAATGCCTTTTGCTACTGAAGCAGTTGGTGATCACTTGTGACCCCTACTGGCCGGTTAAGAGAAGTGAGTCAATGATGATATAAAACAGTCAATAAAATAGTTTTTTCAAAAATAGTGAATCACCACAACCACGAGATGTCCTTGAGCATACAGTCATGAATGAGAACAAAAGAGATTAGGTAGATCGGTCCAGTTGTATGCAAGATTAACCGTGGACAGACAGACACACACACACATACATTCTTATATTACCAACAGTGGACTATCATGCTACACTGACGAGGTGTGGATCTCTGTTTCTGATCATTTTAAAAAACAAAAAATAGAATAGAAAATTTACTTTTAAGGTCTTTTACCATAATAATACTGACATTTTTTGAAAGAAATTGCCAAGAGGCGACTTGCATCCTTGAGCGATGTCTACCTATCAAAGAGGGGGCCTCCATATACTGCAGTGGAACCGTCTGGACCCATTCTTTCACCTAATGAGTATTTGTTTATCTTTCTTTGTTTCTTTCAAATATGGATAAATTAACTCTAATGCTATCAAAGATAATATCACACATACAAAGATAATCACACACACACACAACGGAACGCATGATCGGCTGGCTGAGATAAAAAATCTACCTCTACAACATTGCAGATGTACAAAAGTCAGTGCAAGTTCTCCTTATTACTCATTATAAAATACACAAAAGCTATTGGTAAACTACCTCAATTTCCATCAGTGTACACAATAAATAACCTCCACCTGAATAAGCGTTTGGCTGATCAAAATAATGTACAAAACCAAGACACCTTTAAAAAACGTTCCAAGTGGTCAGAATGCAACGTACACAAAAAGCTCAACTTTCTTCTAACAATCACAGCAAATCCTTTCACTTCATATCTAACTATATATAAAGCAAGGAACCTCTGTCTTTCTGTATGTAGGTTTGTGGGTATGTTCTTCGAATATCTCAAGAACCGTTCATCCAATCTACATCACACTTGGGGAGTGTATTGCTGGGGACCCAAGGACCCAGTTCATCTTTGCTGCTGGATGCTGGAAATACTAACGTTACAACCAAACTCTTCTTCACTTCCCTGGAGAAAACGAACAAATGAGCGGTTCTCGACAACACTACAAATAGCAATCCAGCGGCCAAGCAATCAGCCCACTCCCAACGGGCACGCGTTCCGAACGGGCACACACTTCGAACGGGCACGCCCCCCTGCCAATGCTGCAAGAAGCACTACCAGGGACCCTGTACGGTGTAAAGCATAAATGTCCCCATTTGATGCACCGTTGAACAGGTGATACAGCAGGTGATTGGATGAACCATCTGTCAATCAAACTAACGAAAGCCAAACTAACTGAAGGCAAAAACATCGCCTTTAGTGCCGTACTTTGCTCGTTTTTCAATGAAAAAATATCCTCCAGTTCTGATGCTATTGCAACATCTATGCTAACCTTTTTAGGAGCCGCCATTGTTGTTTAGAACGAACAGTCGCCTCTCTGTGTTGACTCACACTATGGTCTCACCAGGTCTCTCACACCTAAGCCACACCCGTAGCTGCAGTACCTCCTCACAGGACCCTGATTGGTCCATTGTCTGGCGAGCTACTTGAAGCCTGCCAAAATGGATTTTCGTGTGATATTTGATCCTGTGATTCTCGCGTTGTCTCGTGACATTGCCAGAATCCAGCTGCCGTGCAAGGTTAGTGGTCCACTACAGCAAGACAGATTACCAGCACTACTACATAAAATACAAATACAAATGTGCATACCCAAAAATATGTGTGTTGTACCCATCTATCTACAACCAAAGAATTGGATATCATAATAGAAGGGTTGTTAAATGTGTTAAAGTGTTAATCTTTGGGATCCTTGTGTTTTGCTGCCATCTTTATTGCTAATCCGTCACTGATGTGGTGTAGCTTGAAAGTGTTTCTGGGTTGTGGCCTTGTCATCGTGTGCCACATTATTATTGTATTTCAGCCTTGAGGCGGTCTATTGTTCGCAGTACCAATCACTAGTTTGTATGTTGTTATTTACGAGAAGACATCAGAAGAGTGTTCAACATTAATTATTTTAGTGAAAGATGCCTGATGAACCAAAGCAGATGTTGCAGACTACTGCATGTTTCTGGCTTGCAATGTAAAACCTTGACTTAGTGTATATTGTTGTTCTTTATGCTTTTCTCATGCTGTGTAACTGCCTGTAATATTGTTTCTATTTATGTACTATGGTTCGATTAATTTTTTTTTTCAATTATTGATATTTTTGTATTGAATCCCTCAATTTGTTTGTTCAAATATTCATTATTCTTTATGAGAAATGTATTTGAGGAAAGAAAGCACTAAGCTGCAACCACAAACAAACCAGCAACGTTTAGTTTTCCTGTCTAAAGTTTGAAGTGATGGAAGATAATGAACCAGCTTGTCTTTTGACAAACATCATGTTATTATTTTTTTAAGCTCATTAGCGTAGCCAGAGCTACCGTCCGTCAGCTTGGAGCGGTAGCTAATGAGTATCCCAGCAGAGGAATATCGATCCTAATAGATTTAACAAATAAAACAATGAATGCATCTAGGCTATGGTGTGGTGTGTTGCACCATCACATGTTCTATCTAACTCTCCTTTCACACTAAAAATGCAAGCAAGGCCATTATTTTCTCCTGAGCCACTGTGTGAGCCTGGACACTGATTTTCTGCCAAGTTTAACTAAATTAAATTTTCACCCCAAATGTGCCGACCTTCACACAGAGCATGCAATGGCATTCCATAATTGAAAGGACACGCATAAGTTACAACGGTGCCAATTTCACTGTAGAAAAGATCACTTTAGTCTCTGATTTCCTGAATTTCATGGCAATCCGTCCAATAGTTTGTAGCATTTCACTTAAAACTACAAACCGCAACCTCATGGTGGCGCTCGAGGAAAAGTCAGAGGATAAACGGACTCAGCAGGATTGATACTTTGGGCACCATGGTTGTTGTCCAGTACTTCGCACTAAGCATGCCTTCATGTCAAGTGTAAAAGACAGGTGTGGGTAACATAGCTGAATTTGGTTGTGGGTGTAACTGAGAAGCTGAAGCTAAATTCTGTGTGACACCAATAGCGGCTAACCATTAGGTAATGTAAAGTGTGTTATCTTGCCACATCTGTGTTTTGGGGTTTTCATGTTAATGCACACATAAATTGTTCATGTGTGTTCATGTTTAATGTGCCCACTATCAGTGTTGTTTTGTATGCCTGCTCCTTTTGATGGTTACCAAATAAATGATTCATACAAAGGCCTTTGCTGTTATTGTGTACTGTCAATATACTGAGGCAGTTCAGATAACTTAATAATATGTTTACAGCCGCAGGGTCCTTTGTAACACCGCTTACAAAGCTCACTCTGAAATGTACTCTCTCACTTTCAGTCACGCTGTCGGCTGGACACATTTTCAATTCACACATTGTTGGAAACAGTGGAATTTAGCACACATATTAGCTTTGTACTCACTGGGAGCTGCTGTAGGTTTACAAACTAGTGTGACGGCCAAAATGCAAACGCAAATGAGATCCATTCGCATGGATGAAGGGGAGCCGCGTGTGCAACTCAAATAGCTGCGCAAGCATATTATTTTTGCTAGTGCACAAGTAATATCAAATTATCTTTAATACATTTACATTTACTTGTTTATTTAAACTGCTGCTGTATGGATTTCCCTTCTTTGTTATGCTCCTGAACGCACTGGGCATAACTGTGTTTTTCTTTGTGTGTGTTTTGTGGTCCAATATATTGATGCAGTATGTCAAAGCGAAAAAAAAAAGATCATATAGGTGGTGATGTGCTGAAAAAATCATACCAATCACTGGCATAAACATTTTTCTAATGTTATTTATTATCAAATGCACAACAATTAAAGAAGCAGTTGTCAATAAAAATCTTGGGTCTCAAGCTCTCTCTATCAATGCTAATTAAATATGTATAAAAATCACAAGTAAAAAAAACAAACAAAATGAAAATCTAGGATATAAAATTGTGCAAGTTAGAATATAGGTATAAAATATGACATAATATGATATATAATATATTGTGGTATATAAAGGCAAAATTACAAGTTTTCAAAAAAGGCTAAAACAGCCTAAGATGCCTAAATACAATGTTGGAAACAGAGGAATGCAAGCTTTCTGTTGGCACAAATATAACACCCTTTTCCCACCAAAGTCTTTAGACACGGTAAAACACGCTACAAATAGGCGTTAGACTCCTTTGCCATTGCGAGTATGCCGTGCTGTTGCACTGGTTCTTTTTTTATATCAGTTATTCAGTCTCTATATCAAACTCTCAAACCAGAGTTGGTGAATGTTGGAACAGTGGGAAGAATAACAAATATGGTTTTGATGAGTTTTACTTTGTTTCTGCTGAGTTTGAATGAAGTGTGACGAACAGCGAGGTCAAACTCCGGTTGTCTGACTGGAGTCTGGTGGCTTTGAGGAGAGCATATTCATTTTATATTTTGTGGGTGTCATGTTTCCATCACTGCCGATCGGAGCCTGAGCCGATAAATACCCGTGACCACTGCAGAGTCATTTGCCCCGCTAATGAATTAAGTTTTATAACTAAGTTCGGGAACAAAGACCACGCTTCATACACATCCCATTTCCGCAGCAAAAGTATTTAAACACACTTGATCCGTTAACTCCCCTTGACTCAGTTTTTACATCTCTCCCCCCAAACCCCTAATTCTTTTCTCTCACTCTTTCTCTCTTGTTTGATTACAGGAATAACTGGGAGCTCTGTAAATAGACGGCTTCCCCACTCTGAGTCTCGACTCCACCGGTTCTATCGCTCTCCTCCATCCATCCTTCTACGACCCCTCTTCCCATCGTCCCTATCCCCTCATCCCTTCATCCCTCGACCCTCATCCCTTCTTCCTTCGACCCTCATCCCTTCTTCCCTTGACCTTCATCCTTTCATCCTTCGACCCTCATCCCTTCATCCTTCGACCCTCATCCCTTCATCCTTTGACCCTCATCCCTTCATCCCTCATCCTCCTTCCTAACCCATTCCTCCTACATCATCATTGCTCTCCTCCATCTTCACACTAATCTTGAACACTGTTCCAAACCCATACAGCACCATTATTGCCGTGGTCTTTGTTAGTAAAATGTTGATTGTAACTTTTCCCACTGAAGGCAAAAGCCAGATGTTAGTGGGTTTTTTTGTCCAGTAAGGAATGGGGCTTTTTCTTTGTCCTCACTGGGAGCTGGGTTGATGAACTAGGACTGCACCGGGCTGACATGCTTACATTTATGAACCTCAAGAGTATATTTAAGCTCTGTGACCGTCAGGTGACCTGCCTAGTGTGTGCTGAGATGGGATCCAGTTCCCTGCAAACCTGAACAGGACAAATGGTTTAAAAAAATGTACAGGAAGACAGAATGAAAGGAAGACGTCATTATATTAAAAAACATTGAAAGTCCTTTTGTTGAGAAATGAGCCAACACAACTTTTTACTGAAAATAATTTACAACGTTGTTCTCTGAGGGTATGAAACTATCTCCCACTTCATTAATGTTTTCAGATGGATCGGGTTATTTGGAAAAATAATGAACATTGATATTGTTGCTCATAGCACTGCAGTGAAAAGCACCAACATGGAATCAGTGTTTAATATTGATCTCAGTATAACATCAAGGTTTGAGATATGTGCTCTGTACTCACAGAACAGAGGTTTCATTATAGTCAGATCGCAGCAGGAGTATCTCTGTGCTCTGCTTTACATGTTACGGCTTCAAGCAAACAGGCAGTGAATTCCAATAAATGATATACAGTAGAGTATGGAATGGATGCTAAGTCCACAGCAAATTACCAGTTAAATGTAAAAGTCCTGCAACAATTCCTGCCTTTGAAAAACTGTGAGCTGTTGTATGGGATTACACAACATTGTATTTTAGGTTGCTTGTAAGGAGAAGGAGAATTATACGGTTAAACGGTACCGAGATTGCGGAAGTCATTCTAAAGGAAAGCGAGTCCTGGTTAGCAGTAGTTCATGACAGTGACACACACGTAAGGGTAATGTACAGCGAGCCGGTCATTGTTGTGAAAGAAACCCCGACAGGGCGACGCTGCACCCTGACGCCGAGTGGAGGGGTGGATGCCCTTACATCGCACTGAAGGGATTTCTTTCACAACAATGACCCGCTAGCTGTACATTATCCCGCTTATTACACAGCTATTATTTTGAAATCAACAATTTTACACAGAAATGGTCCGCCAGAGTCCGACATCAGAACTGCGCCCATAGCAACGGTCTGCTATACATAGCAACGGTCTGCTATAAAGAAATAAAAATAATAATACCATATAATGTTCCATTTTGTACAAATTCTAACATCAACAGCATGACCAATTAATATATTAATTATATATATATATACATATATATATATGTATATATATACATACATATACTGTATATCTGTAAGCCTTTGCCCCAAAGTGTCACAAAACAACCACAAACACACACAAAACGGTACCCAGGGGCCTATTGTCTTATAATTAATGCAGTCAAAGTTAATAATGCGTTAACGCAAATTTGTTTTAACGTCACTAATTTCTTTAACTCATTAACGCCACTTGCCATTTTTAGGTGGTAGGGTGCACAGTTTTAAAGCTAGAGTGAAGAGTCTGGTCTTCACTCACTACCAACTATGTCATACTAACGCTCCAACTAATGCTCCAAACTAACGTTCAATTTTCAAAGGGGTCCCTTGACCTCTGACCTCAAGAGTGAAGATACTGGTATCATATGAAACTGGAAAGCATAATGAATACATTGGTACCATCCATGTCATACTAGCTATATATATACTAACTATTATATTACTAGCTATACTATGCTTCAAACTTGCACTAAATTTTGCCGAGGAAAAACTGGCATGGCCATGTTCAAAGGGGTCCCTTGACCTCTGACCTCAAGATATGTGAATGTAAATGGGTTCTATGGGTACCCACGAGTCTCCCTTTACACATATGCCCACTTTATGATAATCACATGCAGTTTTGGGGTCATAGTCAAGTCATAGTCAAGTCAGCACACTGACACACTGACAGCTGTTGTTGCCTGTTGGGCTGCAGTTTGCCATGTTATGATTTGAGCATATTTTTTATGTTAAGTGCAGTACCTGTGAGGGTTTCTGGACTATATCTGTTGTTGTTAATTGATTTCCAGTAATAAATATATACATACATTTGCATAAAGCAGCATATTTGCCGACTCCCATGTTGATAAGAGTATTAAACACAAACACACAAACAACCCTACAAATAACACGTATACGTTGTTGTGTGTCTCTTTCAGTCAGTGTCTTGCTCCTATGTAGGAGGGGTAGGGGGCCTTTTATATATCTGTACGGTACCCAGGGGCACATTGTCTTATAATCCAACCATGGCTGCAATGGCCTTGGAGTATTATCAGTACTATACAGTAAAAACACTCTAATCACAAATACAGTAAGTTCAACCATTTAAAAAGCATTTTCAGATATGTTGTATGTATGTATATCATGATCAATTTTCCTTATTTATTCTTTATTTTATTCCCTGTGCTCTGATCCTCGGTGATGCAGTTCCATCATTGGAAATAAATCGTGACTGGCATTAAAAAATACACAAATTAAACATGCTGAATTCTTTTTTCTGCCACTGGAGAAGCATCTCACAAATTTAATTCATTAATTTTCTTTGTGTGGCATGTGCCATAGAAATGAAGGTTCATTATAGAGGGCTGCATAGTGAATATGGTCTTAAGTAAAGTCAAGTACAGTAACACTAATTAGACTGCATGTTATGCATGTTAAATGAGAAATCTGAGGGAGAAATGTAAATGCACTGCAGGCGACGTGCTGTTAGCAGAAAGGACATTCAAGATTCAATACTTAATTGCCGCACAACGTAGTTGTTAGGGATTGCCTCAGTGTACTGGGCTCATGACAGATCAACAAACAGTCAGTATAACAGTCAAGACACACAATAAGAAATAAGAACACATAATACGTAATGACCCCCTCCCCATAAAACATTATGTATTGTCAGATTGTTAACCTTTGGCCTCACGCACTCAGGCAGCCAAAGGAGCTGCATGTCTCTGTGTCTGTGTGAGAGGGTAAGGCCATGTCACAGCAAAATATGATTAAAACTGAGTTCTGGCTTTTTCAAAACTTTTTTCAACATACTATACTATTACCCTTTTGCCATTTTTTGTCATTCTATACTATTACTTTTTTTTTACATACTATACTATGACTTTTTATGACTTGTTTGACATACAATACTGTGACTTTTTCATTACTTTTTTCAACATACTAAACTATGACCATTTTTTCAACATACTATGCTATAACTTGTTATGACTTTTTTTCAACATACTGTACTTTGATTGTCACTTCATTGAAATGCTATAATCTGATTTTTTTATGACTTTTTTTGACACACTATACTGACTTTTTAATGCCTTTTTGGCATACAATAAATTTTTTCTTAAATAATATACTATATAATTGTATTACTTTTTATGGCATATTACAGTATGACATTTTTTATCACATTTAATGGCATACTATACTATTACATTTGTATGACTTTTTTTATGGCACACTATACTATGATATTTTCATTCATTTTTAATGTTATACTGTACTATTACATTTCCATGACTATACTATGCTATATTCTTCTGACATTTTCTTCTGACATAATAGGCTATATATATTTTTTTACGACTTTTTTATGACATTTTTATGAGATACTATACTATATAAATTTTTACGACACACTATATTATAACATCTTATGACTCTATTTATAGCATACTAATCTATGATATTTGCTGTCATTTTTATGGCATGCTGTATCATGACATTTTTAGCTAATTTCTATGGCATACCATTCTATACTAAACATTTTTATGACTTACTATACTATGACATTTCTTATGGTATACTACACTATGACGTGTTTAATAACAATTTGATAGCATACTATACTAATACATTTTTGATGGTATTATTATGGTACTATGACTATTTCATGACATACTATATCATAAATTTTTTCATTGCATACTATATTATAATATTTTTTTGATATTTGTATGGCATACTATTTTATGACATTATTTATGACATTTTATTGCTATACTATGAACATTTTATGACATGTTTTTATGGCATACCATGACTTTTTTATGACAGTTTTTTATGGCATACTATGACATTTTATACTACGACTTTTTTATATTACTTTTTATATGACATTTTTGTATATCAATTTTTATGACTTTTTCATGGTATACTATATTATGACGTTTTTTATGAGATACCATAGTATGACATTTTTATGCGCTCCAGTTCTCGTCTCTTCCTGACCCTTCAAGTCCCTTTGTTCATTTAGCAGTTTGGACAGAAAACAGAGACATATAGAAAATTCTCTCCTGCTCTAATAACAGACCCTGGTTCACCACGTTTCAAATAGACATTTTGCATCTGTTTTCATGGAAAATAGATCAAAACCTCATACAGCACAAAACACAGATAGGTAGGTATATTGGTTCGTAGATATCTGATCATGTAATCACAATGTGCCTTGTGTAATGATGACAAGGAGTTAAAAGTGACTTACATTTAATTATATTTAAGGCCTTTTAAGTCACAAAATGACTCACAATGATTAAATGGAGACCTTGTCCATTAATTTCGTAACAAAGGAGACAAATGATGTAAAATACAAATAAAAAATAAATAAAACATGCATGTCCAGGCAGTCAATTGGTTTCAACACATACAATATAATTCCACTGGTTCCAATCTGCATCTATCAATAAAAAAGGATAAAACTACGAATAAATATGTTCAAAGTGCAAAAAAACAAAAAAACAAACTGAAGCAATAATCAAAGTATCAAGAGAATATTTACTGATGTTTCCTTAATTCTGTGAGTTCGTCCAGCATCAACCTCGCCACGGAGGAGGAGGCTGAGCTGCTTATCTAGCATTTTCTATATGGATGGAGACACAAGAAAGCACATTACAGACACACAAACAATCAAGTACAAAAACCTTGTTATTTGACTGGTGTCGTTTCCAGTAGTGTACACACGGTAGTGTTTTTCAGATCCGCCTCTCCTCACCTTGATGTCCTCGTCTCCACCAGTCTGCTGCTCCTCCCCTAAAACCTTATGTCATACTGTAGGTGTTTGTCTGAGAACAAAGAAGACAAACAAGCTCATTAAATGGGCTGTAATTTCAGCTTCAGGTATTCGGATGTTCTGTGATATTCTCGGGTAGTGTAAATCACACTGAATGATGTCTGAACGTCCATGTCCATTACAGACCATATCCTATAATTTCATACATTTTCAAAGTTCATAACAAAGCTTAAGAGGCCACTGAATTTCAAATATGTCTTTCAACATTCAACAACATTAAACACAACGCAGCTGGTAATGAGAAAAATGACCCTACCATATTCGTGTCTATGTCAATACATTAACTTTTGTGACTATTTCACAAACTGCTGTGCGACTGGGCTGATTATTATTATTAAGCATAGTGGAGTGTCTGGAGATGAGTTTCTATATTGAGGTGGAATGGAGGTGGACCCTATTGTGGTTGATGAAAGGTTGGTCCTATAGGTAGATTGTCACTGTCGCTGGGGGGGATGATGAGTGTTCACAGCCTCCTGGGAGATAATGGAGATAGAGCTAAGATTCTTTTATTAAAAGCATTCTTTTATTAAAAGAATCTTAGTATGTTCAGTATGTGCATTTAAGATGGCGACTCTGCACTTATCAGAAGTCTGAAGAAAAGCCTGGTGCTCGAAATGTCACAGCAATTAAAATCCTTCTAACGGGAGCTACTTGTCGCATGGAGCCATCTGTTTTATTCTGCTATATGTTTCTTTGATCATCCTATCGGACACTGGATGTGTGTGTCTTTCTTCTCTTTCCTTCGTTGTCCATTCTTTGTGCAGTGTGTCCCATTCTTCGACACTTCACATCGCGGTGGCGCCGGGTTAAACTCTCTGACATCGAATGTCCCATTTTTACCCTCTTTGGTACAACATTTTCAAACTTCAGGACTATTGTCAGTTTTCACACCCTTTCTTTGTGTTTATAGTCTTGTAGCTTATCACCTCTTTTCCTCCTTTCACTTCATGGGTTATCCCATCCATTGTCATTGCCAAAGGTCATGTCATTGTCCTGTGTTTGCATGGGTTTTCTCTGGGTGCTGCGGTTCCCTCCCACAGTCCAAAGGTAAGGTAAGGTAGGTAAGGTAAGTTTATTCATATAGCACATTTCAGACACAAAATTGCCACTTAGTCTGATAATGTGAAATCTGAATTGCTATACATATTGTCATTTCACTGTGTGTTTCAGTTCATGAAATAATAATAATAATAATTGCAACATTTTGGTCGCCTCTTGTTTAGTGTTCAGTCGTACTTTGCTCCACCCTCTCATGTCACTTCTGGTTCCAAAAAGCCAAGATGGAGTTGGCAACACCACCTCCGAAATGTGGTCTGAGCGATCTGATCTCAATGTGACAATGAGGACACACTGCAGTAGGTAATTACCGAATGTTCTCTGTTAGCAACAATTTTGAAGTTATAACTCTTCATTCTACGTCACTGAGACTGCCATTGTTGCTTCTTCTGCATTCCAGATAAATTACATACTGTACATATATGAGAAATGTGCCATAACACCATTGTTGAAAGGTTGAAAACAATGATAGAAGATGAGGAATTCAAGGTCCTCTATTCAAAAGCCAAACCACAAGCGGAGGCAGCTGGCATTGAGATTCCTGATGAGATGACTCGCCTCCACCCACCACACATAATGCTGTCCAGGGTCACAAAAAGGACAGAGAAAGACAGAACAAACATTAAAAAGTTAAAAAAAATATATAAACTCTGTGAGGAAGCCTGGCCAGACTGGCTAGGAATGTCCTCTCGGTCTCTCTGGTCCCAATGTGCTCCTCAAATTCAAAACGTTTTGAGCGGAATGAGGCTCTAACGTCACATCAGGGATTAAAGCTACAGTGGGTAGAAATGGAGCAAATATGATTAAAAAAAAAGCTATTTTTATAAAACGGTCACTATATCCTGACAGTAGCGCATGAGACAATCTGAAAAAAAATCATGTGTCTCTGTGTCCTCCGGTGCTCATAATGGCATCTGCAAGATTTCACAGACCGGAGGAAAACAAGCAGTGTCTGGAGTCTGCCGTCTATTAGAGCCAGCTGTCAATCATTCACAAACTCCGATCAAACCGTTAAACTAGGCAGCGCTGATCAAATATGAATCAATATTATGTAACTGTAATGTCTATTTCTCTCCTCAAATGTTTTCAGAATCATCTTGTAGCGCACAGTTTAGCTGTAAAATGAGAAAGTTTGTGAGCCAGCAGCCATGTTGAGATCAAGTTGAGGACATATCAAGCACCGCCCACAGCCAATAGGAACGCTCTCTCTCTCTGAAATGACTTGTGATTGGTCAAAGTCTCCCGTCACGGGCTAGATTTTCTAAAGCCTGTAAACAGAGCCATGAGGAGGAGCAGAAGTCTAGTTTTCTCTCAGAACACTTGAATTACAATATGCTGAAAGGTTATTATGGAATTTCTGCCCAATGATGCCAAAAAAGTGTTGCCTACTGAAGCTTTAACAGTCTCAAACAGCAGAAAGTCCTCACACACCTCACTGAAGGTAAAAGTTCCTCAGTAAACGCAGAAGCCACCACTGGAATATCCACCATGAGCATGTTAGCATTTAGCATGTTAACCAGACCCAGCATGGTGGTGCATTAAACCAGTTATTAAGGTACAATAATGCTAATTATAACCACACACCTGATGAGATCCTCAGTTTGATTGTGCTTGAAGTACTAGCTCGTGAACCTCAACGCCAACATTTATAATGTTATCATTTCCGGAGTGCAGTGTCTGCAGACACACCTGTTGATTTATCTCCTTTCTTCTGGTCCATTCTCACACCGATGCAACTTGAAATGTAGCGAAGTACGATACTAAAGTACTTATGTAAAAATAATCACGTTTTAAAATAAACTCAAAAAGTAGCCCTAAAAGTACAAAAAAAATGACTTTGTTACAGTAACGAGAGTAAATGTAATTTGTTACTTCCACCCCTGCCTTTAAGTCTACTGTCCAGACAGCTTGTCGACACCTGAAATATTGAAATATTGCCAGAATCTGTTCATTTCTTTCTATCCGATATTGAAAGTTTGATCCATGCACATACTGTATTTCATAGCTTATCTTTGTCATCCACATCAATCAATTCAGACAGCTATCCAAACCAGAAAATGTGCGCACATCGCAGCGATTTGCTGTCCGTACATGAGAGCCAAGACCTCTCATTCTGGCTTTCAAATCACCTGAATGGACTCGCTCTTTGCTCTTTGCACTTTGCATCCTTTCAGACCACACAATGAAGGCCTATAGGCTATTGTAAGGTTTCACACTAATAGCGGTTCTAGTGCACTGCCAATGGGTCGCCACTGGGACCATAGAAATCTGTAGCACAGTGTTGCTCTGTATGTTTTATGACTTGAAAGAAAAAAGGGGTAAAATCCATAAAAGAAAACATTACAGAAATTAGCATTGAACATGTCAGACCAGCCTGAGGTGATGCAACAGTGTCATTGCTAAAATTCTTAAATTCCAGTATGTATAACAAATGACTATTATTTTATGTTTAAGTATTTCCAGTATTTAAAGTGGCAGTAGGCAACAATTTTTTGGCATCATTGGGCAAAAATTCCATAATAACCTTTCAGCATATTGTAATTCAAGTGTTCTGAGAGAAAACTAGACTTCAGACTTTAGAACATCTAGCCCGGGACGGGAGACTTTGACCAATCACAGGTCATTTCAGAGAGAGAGAGAGAGAGAGCGTTCCTATTGGCTGTGCTCCGGCTGGTGGGCGGTGCTTGGTATTTCCTCAACTTTATCTCAACATGGCTGCCGGGTCTCAAACTTTATCATTTTACAGCTAAACAGTACACTACAAGATGATTCTGAAAACATTTTATGCGAGAAATAGACATTACAGTAACAAAATATTGATTCATATTTGATCGGCGCTGCCTAGTTTGACTGTTTGATCGGAGCTTGCGAGTGATTGACAGCCGGCTCTCATAGACAGCAGCTGGACGGCAGACTCCAGATCAGCTGTGACTGCTTGTTTTCCTCCGGTCTGTGAAATCTTGCAGATGCCGTTAGGAGCACCGGAAGGACACGGGCGGACACAGAGGACACGGAGGCACATGATTTTGTTCAGATTACCTGTCTCATACACTATTGTCAGGATATATAGTTATAAAAATAACTTTTTTTAATCATATTTGCTCCATTTCTACCCACTGCAGCTTTAAGTAGCCTATTTCTTTTTTCATTTGAGATGAAAAGCTTTTTGTTTCCATATGAGTCAGATATACGATGAACCTGCACAATGGTTCTTTCTCCTTTCAAGCCAGTGGGAGAAGGCAGAGTGTCAAGGTAATCGCCCCCACAGAGTGACCTCTATAGTGCTCTTTCAGTGAGGAAACCCTCTACACGCTGGTGCCCTTTGCTATGTTTTTCTAGCAGGTGAATGGCGTGGGAGGAGGAAGAGAGAGGAGCTTTCTAGTCCTTGTGATGAGACCACCCTGAGGTCACTGATTAAAGTGGAGGCACCAATCAGTGAAATTATGAGAGTTCATTTCCTGTTGGAACACATTGCAGCTCCAGGGCGCTACGTTGACCATCACTGTAATCCAAATCAGAATTGGTTATTACACCTTGACCGAAAAATTAACTCACTTAAACCAAACACGTTTTCACTTCAATGTTTTTATTTATCGCGCAACATAAAACAATATTGTGGTGTTTTTTTACCACATACACTATGTATTCACATAATACACCATACAGCTACAAAGAGAGAGACTGAACAAAAACACTTTTTTTTACATACTGCATCCTTGACATGAAAATAAAGAACCAATAACAATCCTAAAACTCAAAAAGGAATGTAGCTGCCAGTTGTGGAGGTTCGTTTGAATTTCTTTCTTTTTTTTGTACGGGCCAGGGTCCAAGTCTCTATCCCAAATTTGGAGAGTGTTCATTAAATTAGGTGTTCGATAGACTTCTAAAAGTGGGCCATACACAGTGAGATGCATATGTATATCTATGTGTGTGTGTGTGTGTGAGAGAGAGAAAGACAAAATATACAAGGTGTGAAGAATAAGAGAGGGGTTGAGTAAAGGAAGTGCATGACCAGGGAGAGGAAGAGGAAGGGAGGCAGTACACATGTTATTCTTGTATTGTTCAAATATCTTAGCATTCAGTTAACATGAACATGTACAACATACTCAAAAGATCATTTCAATAGCCTTTGGTACTTGCGCTGTACCAAACGTGAAACCCAGATAACAGTCTTCATATAATATGATTCTATATCTCATCCTAGTTTTAATGAGTTCAAGTACAATATGGAATGAATATTAATAGAGAATGTAATCAACTGTTTGAGTGCCCCCCCCCTCCTGCCCTCAAAAAGAGATGTAAATTTGTAGCATCGTAACAAAAGACTTTTCATAAAGTCAGCACCAGGGCAGCTTCCTCATCCTGGGAAACTGCTTGAATCAAAAGTATACTTCTCTTGACATTCGAAGAGCTCAGAAAAATATTTGTGGTAATCATTTATCCCTCGCATTTTCTTTTTTTTTTTACACAGTGAATTTTTTAGGTGTGGCATCACAGCACCGGCTGACCGACCCCTCCCCCCATCTCGGTATACGTGCTCGGGAGGAGGCGCCTCTCATGAGAACCATCCACCAAAATAGTGAGACATTTAGAAATTTACAAAGTTATTAAGATATCATATACACTGTATCCTCAGCACCCGTTGTTAGGCAAGTGTGTGTGTGTGTGTGTGTGTGTGTGTGTGTGTGTGTGTGTGTGTTGTGTGTGTGTGTAATGTGGGCCATGCATTATGGTTAAAGAGTAAAATGGGGCTGTTACTGTACCAGTCCCAGCACCTGCACCAGTCCAACTACTGCTGGCCATGATCAGTGTATCATATGATTCATCATTACAAACTAAACACAGGGGCGGCATGATTTTTATGCCAAGTTTATACTATTATGAGAACTAGAGTAGATAATGATAGATACATCTAAACAAGCAGGGAGGCAGTCTCTTACCTGATAGTCTAACACAACTGACAAAGATTGCTGGGCTATTACTCGCTAAAACATCGCCCACTGATTCACCTCAGACTGACTCTGCAACTACCAGTATATTCCAAAACACCCCCCCCAACCTTTTGGATGCGGTCCTGCACATGATTGGTGGCCAATTTATAGAGGACAGCTCTACTGATATTAAGGACTAGTTCAACATTTTGGGAAAGATCGATACCACTCTCATTTCTGTACGCAGCCACTTAGCTTAGCTTAGCTTAGCATAAAGACTGGAAACAGGGGCAAACAGCTAGCTTGGCTCTGACCAAAGGTAATCTGCCTACAAACAAACGACAATTTTTACAGGAGGTCATGTGCCAGACCAGCCCAGTCGCACAGCAGTTAGTGAGATAGTCATGAAATTTAATGTATTGATTCGTGTACATAAGACACAAATTTCAATTTTTTTTGTGACGGTCACCAAAAAATCAATTCGTATGTAATCCACGTAATTGTGAACCGGGGAGTATAGAGAGCGGCGAATGCCGCATAGGGAGGAGGTCGGGGTGGATTGCCCAGGAGACCACTGTTCCTTGTGAAATCAGACGTCAAAGTCGATTTATTTGTTACGTAACTTCCGTACTTAAGTTACGCCACTTCCGATGTATTTTAACCCAAACCGCGATCTTTTTCTAACCCTAAGTAGTTTTTGTCAAGTAACTTCCATACTTAAGTTACGCCACTTCCGGTGATATTTTAACCCAAACCGCAATCTTTTCCTAAACCTAAGTAATTTTGTTGCCTAGCCAAGTCGATCTCTTCCTAAACCTCACTAAGTAGTTTTATTTTGAAAAGACTGGAGCGGAAATTGACACGGGCATCACGTGTTGCTGGACATTCATAGGAAAACGCACAAAAAAAAGGGAAATTCGTGTCTATGTACACGAATCAAATAGATTACATTTTCGGACTATTTCATGAACTGCGTTAGACTGTGTTGGCCAGACAAGGTCTTGACTGGGAGCAGTGACTTCCTGTAGTCCCTGCTGGTTGCCTAGTTACCTGCAAGGAATAGTCTGACATGTAACTTTGTTTTTTGAACGGATTAAACAAACGAGATGTAATGTGTTAGTGAGCTGTAGAGGTGCTGGTAGGTGGATTTTGTAACCTGTTCACAGAGCCAGACTGGCTGTTTCCCCCTATTTTTAGTCTTTATGCTAAGCTAAAGCTAACCGGCTGCTGGCTCCAGCTACATATTTATCATACAAACATGGGAGTGGTATCAATGTTCTCATCTAACTCTCAGCAAAGAAAGTGAATAAGCATATTTCCCAAAATGTCAAACTACTCCTTCAAACAACAAACAGCACATATCAGGTTTCTGGCTACCTTTTTTTACATTAGTCCTTAGCTTACTGCCAGTAGATCACTGTTGTTGAGTACCACGTACAACATTTTTTTTTTCAAGCTTAAATTGAAATTTGACTTTGCCATTAATTTGTGTTAAGAGAGTTTCTCTTGGGACACCTGCTGTAAAATGTCAAAACAAATAATTGCTGTCAAGCAGACGAGCTTTTTCTAAAACTCTAAAATTCACACTTTTTGTAGGTATGAGGTTTTGGTGAGACAACTGCAACGCGGGGGATCCTCCAGTTATTTTGACTGTCGTCAGTGAGTAGGTCAAGTGTGTCGTCATGTTACATAATCGGGCTAATGAATTTGTTTTTAGAAAGTGACAGGTCTCTGTCAGTTACATGCTGACAAAGGGGTACAGTACTTACGAAAGCAAAACAGCAGTGTTACTAAGCACACATTTACACACAACACGTTGGGACCAAAGTGTTGTTCACTGTTGTTGAGGGCTGTCAGAGACTTCAAAATACCCCCTTTGTCATTCATGGTTTAGTTACTATCCTCACCAGTTAAATAATCTTACCTAAATATTTTAATATTTACATTTTTATCTCTCTCTTGAGAAAAAACAAAAAACAAAAACAAAAACAAAAACAAAAACTAAGCTTCAAGTTGTCAATAATCGGCTCTTTCTTTTTGTCATTAAAATCAAGATTAAAAGTGCTTTTATAAATCTTTTCTTCTCTATGTACAATTTGTATTAGCTATATAAAAAAAGATGAAAAAAAAAACAAAAAACAATAACATCAAAGACAATCATTATCATCATCACCATGTAGTAATAAATAAGAGTAAAAAAAAGGAAGTGGAAATGAGTGTGGAGATCTAGAGCTCACAAAGGGACATATGCATGATTCTCTGCCCTCAGTAGCACGTTGTTGATTGTGACCAGTGTCTCTACAGCGTGAGGTAGAGAGCTGGAGACCCTCGGGAGAGCTAACAGGGTCTTTCACAGATGACCAGGGCTTTGAACCAAACAACCACCCAGCAACCAGGAGTCAGCCTGTATCCAATTCTATCAGTCGCTCATTTTCATTTTCGACACATGTAAACCATGCCACCGCTTGAATGCAATTATTCAAATGGTCACATGGTTGATGCCTGAAAACAAAAAGGAGTGATTCAGGGGATTCTATCCAGGCTATCAAATAGTCTCTCTCTTTGGCTTTTCTCTTTCACACACTCATGTCTTTGAGTCATTCACACACACACACACACACACACACACAGGCAAAGTGAGAGATTCATTGATTCTAAGCACTTGGATTTGGCGCCAACTCCCAGAAGCAACAGTCATTTTCCTACGTCTCCCTTTAGCTCTCAGCACTATTGTTTTTCTCGGTGAATGGGTTAGCAACAATGCACTGAATGAC
Organism: Sebastes fasciatus; assembly: GCF_043250625.1. Classification (NCBI taxonomy): domain Eukaryota; kingdom Metazoa; phylum Chordata; class Actinopteri; order Perciformes; family Sebastidae; genus Sebastes; species Sebastes fasciatus. The sequence goes on from NC_133800.1 coordinate 4,476,126, forward strand.
TGTGCTTTCTCTGCCCTGTACAGTGTACTTTGTTTGAGACAAAACCACTTTGTCACAAAACAACTTCAAAAGCACCTTAAAATGGAACCAGTTCTCGAGCCCGATGACAGAGCTGCAAACCACAAGGCGGCCACTTTGATTGACTGGCTCTGTGGTGCCTGCGGAAGGACACGCCTCCCTCTGCTCGAAGATGGCAGCACCATGCAGAGGGAGGAGTGGGCCCTTCACAGTAAATCAAGTGTAATAGGAGAGCACCGGAGTGTATGTGTGTGTAGGAGCACCAAAAGCACCGATGTGCCAACACTGTTTCCTTCTGCTTGAACCTTTGTGCCCGCAAGGGGACAAAGTTCAGCTTTACCTGGAGCTGCTTTGGTGAGGCCCATCCGTGGTCAGAAAACAGGGTGTGAGATCCCCCTCTACTGGCCATGGATGGTTACGGCAGCAAGGTGAGGCTTCTACTGGCTTTCTGAATGGATCTCAAGTGCTTGTAGGTTTGTTTGTACACACCACTTTGAAACGGCAGACACTGCTGCCATCTAGAGTTTACACTGGGAGGTGCTCACCCCCTACTTGACTGTTATAGGAAGATAAAGTGTGCCACCTGTTCCATCTCTATGTGGTAATTGCAGATCTGGCTCAAATGGCATTTGCAAATAGTATCACTGATTTTGGCCTCGGTGGAGTACCAGATATGTGCAGTTTGAACACAGCAAAGGAACGCATCTGTAAGAAAATTTCCAGCACCGATGTCTTCAAGCAATAATTCCCATCATTCTGATACTTCACCTCAGTCAAAACAGATTCGCTTGCTAATACTAGATGAGCCAGGTTAAAGTTAGAGCACCTAAGTTCAGCATCAAGTGCCATGAAGAGTATAGCGGAATGAAAACCAATCAGAGCTGGAAGTTGAGCACCGGTCGAAAGCTAAAGGGGTGCAGAAGAGGAGGAGGAGCGCGTCATCTGACGACAAGAGAAGCAGCAACTTTTTTCTCCAAATGTGGTTTAAAGGGCAATTGCAATTATTTTTAACCTGGGCATTATTTTCCCTACTTTTTGCATCTCTCTCTGTTTTGTTCATAACTTTAGAGGTCAGTTTTAGCCTTCAAAGGGCTCTGCACACAGCAAACAAACACTTGAAACCAAGCGCTGCTCTTCAGCTGCGTGCACGTAATATCAAAGAAGCAGCCTCCATTTGGAAGAATCCTTTCATGTGGTCTACTTCTTACAGTGGCCACATCAAAAAGGCATGGTATAATTTATTTGTATCAGTGCAAATACAACTGATGATTGTGGATATACACTCTACTGCTTTGACAGCTGACTTTGGTGGAGCTCTGTCTTTCCTTTCTTCTCTCTTCTGTTTTTGTGTAGACCGTAATATAGTATATTCTATTTGTACAGAATGCTGGGAGGCTGAAGTGCACTGATTTTCCCAGCTAACGGGAAAAAATCTGAAATGACGCAAATACCGACATACAGGAAATGTAAGTTCCAGGCAACAGAAAATATAAAAATGGACGTTTACAGGCTCTTTTGTGTATTAGACTGCAGTGCTGCTGGTAAACAAAATCAATGTCAGCCAGAGCAATGACAGTTTAAACAAAACTAGAAAATAGAGGCCCAGGTTGATAATAATTGTAATTATCCTTTATGGAGGGCTAAACTGCCTTAAAATCAAAGATACATATCTGTATATTGTATAAATAGAGATAGGTATCCAAGGCAAGCCAACTATATTCAACTATAACATATGATCACTGTAATATTGATTTGCTGTCTTGCCAGGCAGATAATGGCTCCTCCTCAGCTGGAAGATTGACAAGAACAAAGAAATTCAGAAACAGAAGAAAAAAAAAAAAGGGTACACGTTTTCCAAACATGGAAAAAGCAATTGTCTGAGTCTGACTGACTCAGGCTGATTGATTTAAAAAAATATATAACCAAAAACAATCACATCATTAATAATAACATTAATGAAAACAGCAATAATAAAAAAAAAACAAGTCTTCATTATAATAATACCTGTAATAACAACATTGACAGTAACAATAGCAATCATAATAATATTGATAATAATAGCAATAATTAGAATCATTAAAATTCTATGAACAAGAAAAAGCAATGGAGTTCCTCTCCAGGGAAGAGAGAGGAAGAGCACCACAGGCAGTGTGTCTGAAGCCCAAACCACTGCCTGACATGAGGTAAAAAACAATAAAAATGTCCCCTCCTCCAAGTGGACTGCGGAGGGGGGCAGGATGGAGAGATGCCAGCTGCCAGGACGGCTGAGAGACATTCATCCTGCTCATCGCTCTCTCCAGCCCTCCACTGCACCACTCTGTAGCTATCAGTCTGTTTGTGTCTGTCTGACCTCACACAAAGTGGCTGTAGGGCCCAGTGAGGCGGGTGAAGGCATAGGGAGACACAGTAACCATAGAGGAGGTGTGGAACGTGGGGGCTAACCGCGTCACTGGCCCCTCCCTCTTGTCTTTAGATTGTCCAGGTCCTGGACTGGCACCTGCCCCCGTAGCCCCCCACTTGCGTTTCTTCCCGAGGGCCTTGATGTCTTCCTGGGAGAGGCCGAGGAGAGCCGCTTCCTGCTGCCTCTGCAGCGCACGCTCTGCCAGCAGCTTCATTTTGGCCTCCCATATCGCCAGGCCGTGCACGGGCTGGTTGAGGTTCTTGTGCTGGTAGAAGACCAAGGAGATACGGGTGGGGTGGGAGCGATCGGGCTTTTTGAGCGGAGTGGTAGCATGTAGCTCCCGACGGGCACATTCAATCAGGATGGAGCCATGAGCTGGTGCTACCGCTACACCACCAATGTTGGGATCCAGGAAGTTGTGCTCGCTGTCAGACCACTCCTCATCGTCGTAGTCCTCGCGGCCCTTGTTGCTCTCGACGTCACTCTCAGCGCGGCTGGGATTCCAGCAGGCCTGATCTGACTGCAGCAGGGCATCAGGGAAGAGGCGACCCTCAGGGGCAGGGGACGGGGTACTGCCTGCAAATGAACCTCCACAAGACTTCCAGGCCTTCTCTTGGAGCCCAAGGGGAGTAGAACACCGGCTTTCCCCAGTCTTGGACCATATCTTGTCAGGGTAGGCTCCTGCAGGATTGCTGTGCTTCAAACCAGGGCTATATATCGCAGGCCCCATTGCCCAAGGATTCGGCTGAGGACTAGGAGCAGGGCTGGCCCAGTGCCTGGGGGTGCCTGGGCCTGGGGTGCCTGGCTGTGGTGTGACTGAGCCTGAGTGAGAGCTGCCAGGCTGTGGTGTACATAGGTGAGGGGTGGAAGGGCGTGTGGACACTTGGTGTATGTTACCTGGGAGAGCTGTGACTAGGTGAGGGGACGGAGATGGAGAGGGATGCATCTGGAGTGATGGCGATGGGGCAGGGGAAGCCATCAGGGCATTTGAGCCAGGGTAGGATGTCCACTGCTGGGGGTAAGGAGAGGGCTGCCGCTGCTGGGGATGCTGGTGAAACTGCTGCTTGTCTGAGTTCATCAATGAGGCTTCAGGACTTGATTTAGGGTTCAGATGGCCTTCCCAGTTGGTGGGAACGATACTTCCATTAAGCTTGTGCCCTGGCCAGGCCGCAGGCTGGAGGATGTTGCTAGGTGTGTTGGCACCAGCCTGGCTATGCACTGTGCCTTCATAGACTGGCACATCTAGAGGCTCCTGTTTGATGACTGGAGTGCCTCTGTTGGAGGAATCAGAGCAGACAGAGGAAGGACGGGACTGGTTGTAGTCTGCAGGCTGGGTGTAAGCGCTGTGGTTTGGTTGGTTGGCTTGCTCTGGGTGGCTTGGGTAGGCCTGGGCCAGTCTGGCCTGAAGGGTCTGGATATCAGGCTTCATGTCAAGCTGGACAGCCTTGCTGCCAGCTTTTGGCAAAGAGCTGTTTCGACCCTCGTACGTCCTCAGCTTAGGGCGGAAAAGTGCATTGGCGGGGTAGTTGTAGTAGCCATAGTGCATTGCAGGCAGATTGTGATGGTAACCGTTTACTGGGTCTGGTGCAGAGGGCTGGCCAGTTGGGGGGAGGCCTCCCCTTGCATAGTAGGCAGGGTGTGGATAGATGTTGTTGAATGGGTCTGCTGCCTGCACAGGGTATCCATCTATTGATCCGTTGAAGGGCTCCTTCTTGATGTTGGGCTTCACCTCTTGTTTTATAATTGCTGAAGGTTTGACACAAAGGAGAGGTAAATTACAAACTTAACTTCAAATGCAATTCAGTTTTTAATTGTTTATGTCTTCTGTTGCATTGGAGATCTGTTACACACCGACTGCAGGTTAGGGTTATGGTAAATGCATTTTAAGCTACCAGACAAGGCCCCAAGTCAAGTAATTTATAACAAGACTTGGTCAAAACTGAGTATATGGCTGGACCGTGTATGGTCAGTCTGTGAATTTGTGGCTAACTTGTTACACAAATAGTCATGTCTATAATATTAAATCCAGAGGAACATGTCCATCAGGTTCAGGCGAGGACACTAGGGGACGCGCTGCTCCGCTCAACTTGCTGTTCAAGCGGTGACGTACCCACTCGTTGAATGTACCTGATTGGTCCCTGGTTTTCTGCTTGCCGATTCAAACAGGAAACAACACTGCGGCCTGCTCGTAAACTTTTTGTTATTCCGTCAAAACAATCCACCAAAATCTACTTCTGAAAACATTTTAAGTGAGAAATACGCCACTGCTGAATCTTGTTTCAGTTTAGAACTAAGTTTGACAGCTTGGTCCAAGTTTCGTGAGCCAGACGTGTTGTGCTGGACGGGCTCATTTGCATAAAGTTGAGATTTTTCAACTTTATGCAAATACAGACCCTCTTCAACTCGCCGCAACACTCCCACATGACACAACACAAGACGGAACCTTTCTAACCATAACCCTCTTGCGCCGGTGAGTGGAACTGCTGACACGCCCCCCCCCAAAAACGTAAACAAAGTACTGTTCCCGCCTTTTCATTTTGAAAGAGCAACGGCCAATGAGGAAACTCCAACATTCGGCTGAGCAATCATGTAACTTCATCACTCAGACTTTTGCGTTTGTAGGGCTGGCTGGCCCTCTGCGGTCCAGCCAATAATTGGCCTTACAGTCTGGACATCTGTTGAACACAATCAAAGTACATTATGAGTTACACAAAAACAAACAACTAACCTTTATTGCCTTGGGGTTGAGGGGAACCGGTGATGCAGACCTCAGCCTTGACCACTGTTTTCTCTGGCGTCTCCCCTGCCTGCTGCATGAGTTTATTTTTCTTCTTCTCCGAGTTGGCCTTCTTGGCCTCCAGTCTGCGCTGTCGGCAGGACTTGGCAGGTTCGGGCAACTTGCGTACCTCGCGGCGGAAAGCCTGAAGCACGTGGATGGCTCCGGACTTCATCTTGAGACGCTGGGCCTCCTCACTGCCAAACTCATCGGTCTGGGAGACCCTGTAAAGAGGCAACACATGAAGCTGCTCATCCTCAGGGATCTCCTTCACCGAACGGTTGTCCTCCTTAGTCAAAGTGCACACCTAACAGAGAGAGAGAGGGAGAGCAAGATGTAAACTGTTCCAAGCTACGAAACATCAACACTTATTATTTTACTTATTCACACAAAACAACAATATTATTCACATCAAAATACCTCCAAAAAGCACAAACTTAAGAGTATGGTGAACTTAAGAGTATGGTGAGTGATCTTACCACTGTGCAACCATTGTAGAGGTTGTGCTGGTCCTTGTGAGCGTGGGCACAGAAGTCCATGCAAGCAGTGACTCCAGAGAATGGCCGGCCTTCCTTCGAGCCCAGCCTGCAGTCTGGAGCTTTCGACTCCGTCTGGCACTGAGGAAGAGGACAGAGATAACTTTATTTCCTTTCCTTTTTTCACTTCACAGGTGTGAAATGTCATATTGTCAGTCCCCGTCAGTAGATTATTTTCTGTTTCTCAGTGTTTGTGCAAAGTGTTATTATGTGACATCCAAAGTCTTGATGGTCTGGTGTACAGTACTACTGATTGTCTGTGAGGAAAATGACAAGTGTAGTTGGTAGCGGCATGAGATTGTTACTGTGTAAAGTCTGTGATGGGTATTTGCTGGGGCTGTAACAGTTTGTGTATTCCTACCAAACCATCACAGTCAAGAGCACACAGCTGCACACAGAATACACGCAATGTAGATTGATGTAAACGTAATGTGGAACCACGTTTCTCAAGTGTCAGCTCCGCCCGAAAACTTCTAGCCACATATTTTTAGCAACATATGCTGAGGTTAGCACAACAAGCTGATTGGCATGCTAGTCAGTCACATTATGGCGAGCACAGAAGAAACGCCGAAGCTGGAGGACCCGCCTGCGGGTTCCCGGTCAACAGCAACGGAGGGAGAGTGTTTGGGGGCTTTGAATGTTTAAATATAGACAACGGTGGACTAATTGAAACACTCCGCCTAATGTACATGTTTTATTTTTCTTTTATTATTCTATGTATTTTGTACTTTCAGTTGACCTGTTGCCTTTTGGGAAAGGGTTTGTTCAGTGTTTGTGCAGTGTAATACAGAAGTGTTTAAGATTTTCCATAAATATTATTATGAAAATAGTTTACCAAAGTTGCCAGTTGGCAAATTGCTACCTCAGTCTCCAGCAAGAGGATTGTGTCTTTTATCCGCTGTATAGAACTCACACCGAACCGTGACTTTGGTGTACCCTTACACCCCTAGTGTTTGCCTTTACAACAAACCTGGTTACTGTAGGCCTGTGGCGCCAGCTGCTTGTACAAAGGAGCCACCTCAGTTGCCAGATGCTGGAAGTTATCCCTGAGTTTGTCCTCCTGACGAGCACAAACATAGATCACAGGTCAAAACAATACACAAAGCCATATAGCTATAAAACGGAAGCTCAAGATTACAAAAGTGACTCGAAAATAAAATGAAAAAAAACCTTCATAATTAGCATTGATATATTCCTGTATAATAATGCTATATAACAAGTGGCTTTGAAGTGACGAGTACCTCTTCAGGGTGATCTCCTTGAAGCCTGAACTTGCGCGGCATCTTGCTTCGGGCGTACTTACAGCCATTAAAGTACATACTCCAAGAGCAGCCAAAGGAGAAGGAAGCACCACAAGACTCACTGTCCTTGCCTTGACACGCACAGGTACGACTGCAGGGGGAGACAGCGAGCATGTTCTCAGTTTCATGTATAAATGATGTGTAACCCGTGCATGCTTTACATCATGTGTGCACTATATTTCAACTGGGCTGAGTGGGATATAACTATGTGGCAGAGAAAACTGTCTATGAAGAAATTTGGGCAATATTTCATTTGGAGCATTAACATGGTCTGGCCTCTTAGAAGTGCCATAAAGCAAACATCTTTTTATTTTATCTTACATTTATATATGTTTAGACATATAAAATGTGACCTACTCACATGCCATAATTTAATAGACTAATACAGTTTCTAGTATATAACTAGTGTAATAACACAGAGGCTGCTAGGAGGGAATAAAACTTGTTTTCTAACCCTAGATGGTGAATGGTGGCTAAACCAGGTTAAACAAGGGTGTGTCAACATCCATTCATGGCTATTGCGGGAGTGGGATGTATGACATGGACAATGTGTACACGTCAATGTTTGTTTTTGTGCATGCACACATTATTTGGCTTAAATTTATTTACTTTTTCCATGTCACAGATGCCCACATGAGCACAGATTAGGACCCCCACTTGAAGGTTTGTTCAATAAACCAATAATATTTTAGCATACTTTCATTGGTGTCTTTGTGAAAGTTCTGATGAAGATAAAATAGTTTAAAAAATAACTCCTACAGGTGCAGAGAAGATACAGCAATGCAATATAATGATGGAATACCCACAACCTGCCTGCTCTCTCCACATCCACAAACTAGTATGTTAGAAACCCAGTGACAAAGAGTACCCGTGAGCTACTCACTCATCGTTGAGGCCACAGCGTCGGCTGGTGGGGTTGCCGTATTTGGTGAGAGTGCCACTGAGCTCGTGGTACAGCTTGTCAGCCAGGGCCCTCGGGACACCTTCCCAGGCCATAATGAGGATGATGATGACAGCGTTGGCACAGTGGTGGCCTGCACGCTGTCGCACCAAACACAGCAGCTTCTCCGTCTCGCTGCCACGACGGATCACCTGACGGGAAACAGCTCATCATTATTTTAGCTTTTGCTCGTCCAGGGGAGGTTATGTACAAACACACCATGGCTTTTTACCGGTAGCAACACCTTCATTTATGCTCACTAAGTAATACAGAATTACATACTCGCGACTAAAATAATTGCTGCTTAGTAGGGCTGGGCAATATATTGATATAATATCGATATCGTGATATTTGATTTTTTTCCATATCACCTAGCCCTACTGCTTAGTAATAAACATTTTTGCATACAGAGCAGTCACTTTTAGATGGCCAATGCTTTTTTGAAATACTGAACAAGACACAAAGAGATTGATGTTTCTGCATTTTGGAAGGATATATGATACCTGTACTGAAATCTGACCTGCTGTGGTGACTGGATACCAATACCTAAAGCTGCTTATTAGGTATGCACCGATACCGATACCAGTGTCAGGTATCGGGTCCGATACTGTACTCATGTACTCATACTTGTACTCGCAAAACGGCTCCAATATAACGGCACCGATACCACATTACTTTCACTCCACCTCCCCGACAGTGCGGGCGAGACGGGCCGGTGGTGCACCCGACCCCGCGGGGCCGGGATCCCACCTCACCCGGCGTGTGTCGGCCCTCTCTTTCATTGCGCCACGGGGTTTTGCTTGAACCCTCTGATTCGTTAGACTCCTTGGTCAGTGTTTCAAGACGGGTCGGGTGGGTTGCAGACAACGCCGCAGACCCCTGGCGCCTTTTACGTGGGCCGAGCCTCGTCCTGGCGACGTGGTCGACAGTTGCACCGTGAGCAGGGGGTCGTCCCCGGCGGGGAGAGAGGGCGCAGCGAGCCCTTTGTCCATGGTGCGGCCAAGTCCGGGCATGGAGCGCTGTAAAGCTGCGGCCGTGAGCCACCTTCGCCCCGAGCCTTTCCAAGCTGACCTAGAGCCGGTCGCAGCGCATCGCCTCGTATGTGTGTCGCTCACACCCTCCAGCTGGCTGTTAATGAGGGTCTTTTGGCACAGAGAAGTACCCGTATCAGTACTCTGTATCAGCAAGTACCCAAATGTAAGTACTTGTACTTGTACTCGGTCTGAAAAAAAGTGGTATCGGTGCACCCCTACTGCTTATGATGCTATAGGTTGAATACACTTAGCTGGAGAGTCTCATATTATAAAATATACTAGTGCACAAAGAATGTAAATAACCAACATTTTGCCACTCATAATCTAAATATCTGATTCCTCAAAACAGTTTTTTTTCTACCAGAAAAAATATTGATATGTGTAAGCCTGCTCTCTTTCACTTTTATTATCTCTACACTCCCCCTTTCTCTCTGTCTCCAGCACACAGCCACACTCCCCACTCCTCTCTCCCTCAGTGGGGTGGCTGTTTGAATCCATAAAGTCATTAGCAGGATGTGTCAGGGGTGACACGGGAGGTGAGGCTGGACAGTTGTTACAGAGTGAGACCTCCTACTTATTTACTCACTGTGGGTGACAAACTTGGCTGGGTGTCTCCCCAGGACCCCTCATTATACACACACACACACACACACACACACACACACACACACACACACACACACACACACACACACTGCATAAATCTGTTGTTGATTGGCTGTCATTGTTGTCAGGTGGGACAAAAGTCCAAAACATCTTTTTCCTCTCTCTCACTGAAACACAATCAGGCTTTGACTGATCTGTTGACAGACTGTCAAAAATGTTATTTTTGAGAGTCATGGGCTGTTATTTTCAAACGCAATAAAAGGAAAAAAGGAAGAAACCTTGACAATACCAAGTCTTCCAAGACAATTGCTTCTCAACCCATTGCAGTGACTTACGTTGAAAGTTATGCATTGTAAGGCTCTTTCAGAACTTCAAACACATGGCAGATGTGATGTGACGCGATGCTACTTACCCACTTAGCAATAGGACATCCTCGTGAGCTCTTTCCCTCTCTGCCTGTGTACACCACCTTCTCAATCCGGACGGCATCCCCCTTCTCTCCGTACCTACACAGGAGGAGAAACAATTTTGTTATTTTAAAGTTCATCCACTTGACCAGTTGGGTGTTTGGAGACAGAATAGAGTGCTACAGGAATGAGTCCTAAAACCCGGAAACGATTAAAGTGCTAAAATTCCAGTTCCCTCCTCTGGAAGTCGATGAGGTCTGTGGTTAACACAAGCTTAAGAGATTTGAACGTTTTGTTCTATGACATAAAATACATCAATAAATACCCCACTGGTGAATTTTGAAGCTTTTATGTGTCTTAAAAAAGGCGGTTGCTAACAAGTGGCTAAATGAGACTACTAAACGTCATCACTCCGACTCGTCCGCCTTTACAGCCTCGTTGCGTATACTCGCGCTCATGCGACCGTGGTGTAGTTCGCTTATAGTTTAACGTTAGCTTTGTACTTCTGGCGATTGCATTTACGCTTCAACAGTCATAAAAGTGGTGTTCATTTGTGAAGATTATCTTGCTGAACAAAACGTGCAAGTATCATAAACGTGTGTTTGACACAGAGCTAATTTTCTGCAATAATCCAAAACCCAATGGAAAAATCCGATTGGCTTGTTGTTGAAGGAACTCAGGGCGATGCTAACTTCCTGGTTGGCCTTCAAAAATACGTCATCCCTGTGGCTTCTCCTCAGATCAGATAGCCCTGTTGCCTGACTTTGGAGCTCTGACACGCCATGCTGACATTCAAGTGACCTAAACCCAATCATACGCCGTTGTCTTTCCTGTGTGTCAGGGCCCTAATAGCCACCAAGCCGACCTCGAAGAATTTGCTCACTGACTGATCCCACACTTTGCATCACTTCTAGAGGCCTCAGAAAAGTTGCACTCGAACACACAACAAAAACTACACCTGACAGCGAGTTGACCAGCAATATGGATGTGTGCTCTGCGGCTGAATTCACAATCCTAAAACAGTCTTATGCTCAACAGAAGAAAAAAAACAGAAAAAGTGTGGAATTATTAATTTACTGAGTCAAACAATCTGACAGCTCAGATTAAAGCTGCAGACGATAACTTTGAGCAAATGTGATAAAAACGTATTTTTATAAAACTGTCACTATATCCTGACAGTAGTACATGAGATAGACAATTTGTGGAAAAAAAATTCTTGATCCTCTGTGTCCTCCTGTGCTTCTAATGGCATCTGCAAGATTTCAACCAAAAAACAACCAATCAGAGTCAAGGAGTCTCAACAGCAGCTGTCAATCGCTGCTCACAAGACTTGCAAACTCTGATCAAACGGTCAAACTAGGCGGCGCTGATCAAATATGAATAAAGATTCTGTTACTGTTACTGTGGAGCAAACCTTCTCATTTTACAGCTAAACAGTACACTACAATATGTTTCTGAAAACATCTGAGGCGAGAAATAAGCATTACAGTAGCAGAATATTGATCCATATTTGATCAGCGCTGCCTAGTTTGACAGTTTGATCGGAGTTCGCAAGTCTCGCAAGCAGTGAATAGAAAAAATTACTTTTTTTTATCACATTTGCCCAAAGTTGGCCCTCTGCAGCTTATAACATGCTCAATTCTCCAAATGGTTGCAGATAATAGCTGTAATAGGACACAGTATTTTGGAGGTTAATCAATGATTTATTTTTATCATCAAGAGTGTTTGTTATGTTTTACGTTTTTACGTTATATTTTTAGTTTTTGCCTGTGTTGCTCTGAATCTGTGACATTTGGAAGTCTGTGGGAGTAGTAGTGTATGTCAACTCTGACAAAGATGGGCCAACCTCAGCAGCGCTGGCTGGTGAGAAGTGTTCACAAGGCTCTGCTGAGATTCACACAAGCACGGCAGAGTAAACCAGAACCCACTAGCCTCGACACCATGCCAGCCGGAGGGGTCTTCTCTTGGAGATATTTCCGTGCTGGTGTTTGTGTCCATGAGTGCATGCTTGAGCTTATTTTGTGTACACACAAAATCTATTTCTATTTGTTTTTGTTGTGTGTGTTATGTGTCTGTGTTGAGAGATTACTTAATAGTAGACCTAATGGTATATTTTTGTAGGTCTGTTGCGGGGGGAAAGAGGAGGGGGGGTGTATAGGAGGAGGTCAGAGGTTGCGTTAATGGGGATAGGTCATCAGAACTTGTCAGAGGTCTGCTCACAGCTCATATCAGGTCTCCTGCCTGCTTGATACCTGCCATTGTGAAAACCTCAGCCCTGAGCAGATTTGGTTTGACAGTGAACACAAGGGGCTCCTGCTGAATAGGAATCACCCCGAGGAGGCTCAGAGAGTGGGAGGGGAGTGGGCTCTGTCACCATAGGGGTTTGCCTGCTGTGGTCAGGGATGGGTCAAAGGTCAGCTAGGGACACTGGGGCCTTAACCTCTTATGTCATCTCTCAAACAACAAAAAGTGGTCTCTGGCCGAACATCCTCCCCTCACTCACCCTGTTCTCTCCAGGGACTAATGACCCATTGGTCCTATTGAAATCCAGCCTCTCGGTGAATAACAGCCGAATGTGTGCCTCAGTACAATGTTCAGTACTGGTAACATGAAGCATAACACAACGAGGCATCCGGTTAAAGAAGGTTGCACCGAGTACAAGGTGTTTTTTTCCATTCTGGTTTTACAAATGTCAGTGTTCAATGTCAGAATGTGTTAACCAGGCTATGGAAAATATAGCAACTTTTCATTCATTCTTAAAAACACAGTTATATTTCAGTCAGATAGCCCAGCAATGATTCAATGATTTATAGAGGCTGTGTAGCTGCACTTTGGTTATTAAAATTACCAGCTGGGGAGCTTTCTGGTGTTCCTTCCTAAATTGATTAAATTCTAATCCTATGAAGATCAAACGGCTAAACTCAATCTGTCTTTTTATTACCAAGTCTGCTGATGCATAGCAGACAAAGTAACAACAGCTTATTGGATTGGTTTGGTGAGGCTCACCGGTTAGTACTGTACTTGAGTCCTGATGGCTAACGCTAAATGTCATCTGCTGCCTCATTTACAAAAACATAGCGCACAGACTTTTATCTTCAATTTGACTGTGAGATACGGTGCCTTCAACTGAAACTCGTGAGATTGTGCTTACAAACACGGGAAGTCGTGTACACAATGTGCGTGGCGTTCAAGGTGGTTAAGTCGCGAGAACACAAACTACTAATCAACGGCAATATTAACGTTACTGTCGGTGTCTAGAAGCCACAGAGGCTAACGGTCTAGCAAGCTAGCACATGGGTAACATAATGCAGGAAATGCAAAGGCATAATGAAAAAGATGAGGCCGTTGGGAATATCAAAAATTTCCTCAGATATATAAAATGACAAAGAAAAACAATATACGACTAAAATTACAATATCTTAACTTATTATGCGCTGAAAAATGAACTTCCATGGCCTCCGCCATTTCTGACAATGTCAACATCACAAGTCGCGCCTAAACTTTCCACTTACGAGGTCGTGAATACCACGAGAGAGGGGAGCGTTCATATGGACTCTTCTCGTGAACGCGGTAAACACGACCCCATTTGAAGGCACCAATAGCCCCACTGGCTAGCTCACGTCCCCTGCTCTGCATTGCGCTCATACGGCGGTTACAGCTGATGATGCTGTCCCGGCCGACGGGCGTCGTCGCAGAAGCGTAACACTGTTGGCTCCGTCAGCACTGTTGCTGTTGTTTGCACTGTTAGCGCCGGTAAGTGCCATGTTCAGTGCCATGTTGAGAGCCGTGCGGAGGCAATAGAAATGCTCCCAATCTCGCTTTCAGCACCTTTAATTTGAAGTTTCAAACAGGGCAAATTCAACTTTGTATGTATGTTCATTATTTGCATGTAAAAACGCCAAATGTTACTGAGGACTGTTACATAATATAAATGACTGAACTTGATAGTAGTGCACAAAAAGTGGACCATTTCTATCATACTTCCCACTAAAATTTGAATTTCTCTCCTCTTTCCTTCCTTCCTTCCTTCCTTCCTTCCTTCCTCTCTCTTCATCTTTCTCTCTCTCTGTGATTTGATTTATATCCTCCCTCATTCCTCTCATTCTCCGCTATCATCTGCTGCTACCCTTGTGCTTCTGCCTCTGTTATGCTGATGATGCTGATATTTCCTGTTTCTCCTACTGGATTCTGGGTCACGGATTCCCTAAGGACAAAAATGTGAGGAGGAGGGAAGGGTGGAGAGAGGGGAGGAGGAGGAGGAGGGAGAGGCAGAGAAAGCAAGAGCATGTAGGAGGAAGAGAGAAAGAGAAGAGGAAAAGACTCACCTCGTCTCCATCAGGTGTCGTATGGAGGCCACAGTAGGTCCAGATCCCAGGTGATTGTAGTAGGGCCCTTCATCTTTCTCCAGGATTTGTTCTAGAAAAAAGAGACAGTAGAGGGTGAGGAAACGGCACATAACTGGACCTGAAAAAGCACCATGGCAAATTCCACACTTAAGGTCTTTACACACCGGTAGTTGGACGAAAAAACAACACGAAAATACGATGTCTAGGGCTTTTATTGTGAAAGGTAAGAACGGAAGGAGTGGATCTGGTATGCGCTGCCTTTGTCAAGGTTGTAATAAAAGTTTGCCGTCTTGGTTTGGACTATAGAGCCTCTGTGTTGTTGTTTTATAAATATAGGTGCACTCAACCCGTCACAACGTGATTGGTTGATGTCTTTATTTGCGGTGCGAAAGCTTAGAAAGATCGAACTCGTTCCGAAAAAAAAACAATGCCGCTTTTTCCCCGTGTAATATTAGTGTTCTGTGTAGAAAAAAAAAACACAGCCGGTGTGTAAAGGCCTTTAAATGTACACAATTGTTCACAATATACAACAGATCACAATTGGTGATGATAATGTATGTATTCTCTTTCTTGAGTTGTATTATAACCACTCATGTGATGAACACTTGAGTATATCTAAATACAGCTATTATTTAGTCTGGTTGTTCTATTATTATGAGATAGTATATTAAGTATCAATATTACATTTATACTACTTGATGATTCATTTTCAACTCAGAGAGGAAGTGAAGCAAAATTTGACTCACTTTACTAGCACGTCTTTTGTTGCTTGATTTAAACAAAACATCGAAATTGACCAATGAGAGAGCAGCAGGGGGCTATGGTCACAGACATTATCATATACTGTTTGCATCAATATTATCACAAGTTGAACATTTTTAACAGTAAAAGTCCCTCGACTTCAGTAAAGAATGAAGTGTCTTTGCATATAATCACATCACATTTGATGTATTTTTGGACAGACTCGGGAGACATCCTCTTTGTGGGCTGAAGCTAAATCGTCTAAGCGTGAGAATGTGCGACTTATTGCGACGTCCACTTCAACACAAACACACGTGAACACACAAACAGTGGACTGTTTGTGTGTGCAGGGTGTGGTGCATGTGTAAAGAAGAAGAAGCTTTTTTGAGGTAGTGATGAATGACTCAGTTTGTGTGAGTGTTATGAGGGAGTAAGGGTGTGTCTGTGTGAACAAGTGCTGTGTACATCCGTGTTTATGTTGTGTATGAGTGTGTATGTGTGCGTGATTGCATTTGACCATCGTCCTACACACATCTGTGGTTGTAAACCACGTCTTATGACTTCAGTGCTAATCTCTGTGTGTGACTCTGTGCAGCTGAATGCATCCTACATCAAATGTCTCCAATGGACTTTCCATCGCCTAGCTCTGTAACAGCTCAGCTTTTATGGCAACTAATACAGTGTTGCTCCTTCTTCTGTACACAACACATCTTTATCCTAGTGTGGCACGCACTCTGGATGACAACATTAGTTAAATGCTCTAGATGTAAATGTTTTACACTATCAGCTGATTATCTAAAGTGTGGACATACAGTCAGTGTTTTGTGTCTCTGGTTCAGAGGCAATATGAGGTCACATTCCCCTGTTGGTGCAGGGAGGCACCAGGGCGTGGCTCTGGGCAGGAAGTGGAGGAGTCGCACTAAATTCTTGCATGGAAATTGGTTGTGTGTGTGTGCGCTGTGCACATCATGGCTGTATACTGTATGTGTCTGTGTGTGTGTGTGTTGGAGGCAGTCTCATTCCAGTGCAGTGTTGTGCTACAGGGAGTTGACAGGGCAGTGTGTAACCAAGGCTTTACTATGGAGACTTATTGTCTGCTGGTCTTTACTCTTAGTAACAACACACAGCTAGCAAGTGTTTCACTGCAGCTGCTCTGCCCCTGCTGTGTGTGTGCACCCTCTTCAATGTTTAGGGACAGCAAGGGTCTATTTACCAGGCCTTAACCCTTCATAGCCCTACAGCTAACACTCAGCAACTGCAAGAAAATGGTGGCAATTTCTTCATAGCTTCTCTGAGAACAAAATCTTTCATTAGTCAGTTTCTTTATTCAAGTTAATGAACTGTTACCCACAGTATAGCTGCAGCAGTAATATCCTGAGCCATTAATTAATGACTGAAAGGACAGACAGGCTGCATCTTTTTAAATAATGAAGACCATTTACACTAAAAATACGTGGGTATATTGAAGGGTGCATTCGCCTGTTATTTTGTCGTATATAATATGATTAATACATTTCCATAGATTTCTACTGTAGGACCACCTACTCTGTTAACCTGAGCAGGGGTACTAGGCAAACTATGGGGCTAAACCCCTTTCTGTCTAATGAAGGCTCTGTTCTGCTTGCCTGCCAGACCCAAACCCACACAAAAGGCTCCTTCTGCCACCACTGCTATTGTTCCTGCCCGCTGCCTTTAGTGCCTCACACTGTCGCAGTCTGGATGGTCACAGCCACACACACCCTGGCAACACAAACATTCTTGGACACACTCGACAAGCGTCCAGACAGAGAAGCTGAAGCAGAGAGGGTCTGAAAGATCGAATGGTGGACATGTGTAGTTCAATAAGTAGAGTAAAGGATTCATTCATGTTTAGCTCAAGCTAAGAGTAAAACATGAACATTTCCAGATTTAGAAAATGTTTCCCAAAAGATTCTTCCCTGCACAATATGCATGCTCCTTTGTTGCTACAAAGCAATTGGTTAGATTTACTGTACTTAAACAATTTATCTCCACTCAGACTGAGATCCATGTTTGGAGTGGTGTGATAATATTGATACTACTATTTATACTTGTCTGAAAAGTGCTAATACAGCATGTTGATGGACAGCAACCTCATCCCCCTGGAACCATAGACAGACACCAACACGCCGACTTACCCACACAGGTGCAGGTGGGGAACTCCGCCTGCAGATCCTTGGAAGGAGTATCCAGCAAGGTCTTGGTGGGGGTGTCCAGGTAGCGCAGAGGAGACTCTAGGAAGCCTCTGAGAGATGGAGAAGAAGGCAGACTGTCCTTAGTGGGCGTGTCCTCCCCAGAATAGCATGTGGTGGAAAGCACTGTTATATCACCCGAGGTTTCGATCTTCATGCGTTTGGGAAGAGGGGAACACGGCATGTGGAACTTATCCTCTAACACGCTGGGCTGATGCTGCTTGTCCGGCATGGCCTGATGATGCAGAGAGACATCCCTCATGGGGCTTTCTGTGGATGCCTGGTTCAAGGTTGCTTCACTTCGGGTCTCTGACTCATCCTTGCTAACTTCCATCTCCTGATCATCTGGACAAGGTGTGGAGTTGGCTTGAGTGGCGCGAATTAAGAGAGCCGACTGGGAGGTGGAAGATGATGTGGGACTGAGGTCCTGAGGACTGGTCTGGGACAGATTCTTCGGCTGAGGGGCTGTAGCATTCTCCTCCATGGGCTGACTGGCAGGTGCATCTGGGGCTGAGTCCCCAAATTCGGCCTCAAACTGGCGGATCAGTTCTTCATACTTCGGGTCAATGTTGATGACATTCTGTAACTGTGAGGTGCTGGATGGAGATGTGGAGGTCACAGGTGTGGTGGTGCTGGTGTTACTGGAGGCCAGGCTGCTCACTCCCTCTGACTTAGCATGGGCTACAGGGTCCACAGGTGGGGGCAGAGGGCCCATGAGGGCTGGAGTGTTTTCTGACAAAGCAGAAACAGTGGAAGGGGGAGTCATTGAGGAGTTGGATATGGATACCTGAGATTGGGCTGGGGCAGGGAGGCCTGCAGCAGCAGCCTGAGTGGAGTTACTGTGGAGGGGCAGAGAGGGGAGGGAACCTGGTTG
The DNA here is from genome assembly GCF_043250625.1 of Sebastes fasciatus. Classification (NCBI taxonomy): domain Eukaryota; kingdom Metazoa; phylum Chordata; class Actinopteri; order Perciformes; family Sebastidae; genus Sebastes; species Sebastes fasciatus. The sequence goes on from NC_133800.1 coordinate 4,494,316, forward strand.
CAGGCTGGTCAGGGCCGGGGCTCTGTCCATCATGAGGACTGGTGGTTTTTGTACGGCGATCTGAGACTGAGGCAGGAAGGTTGGCATGGAGGCTTTCTGCTTGGTTTTCTTGATGATTATCTGTTTGGGTTTGGGCAGGGGAGGGACTGCAAGCATCCCACTCATAGCTTTTATGACAGGAGATCCTTGGCTGTTTTTTCTCTTCTTGGGTTCCTTGGGTTCCTGTTTGATGGACAGATGTGCCAAACCTCCTGCCTCCATCTGTGGCCACCATTTTTTCAAGTTTTGACAAGCCAGAGGTGCACGAGGACCTGGTGCTCCAAAGCCAGGGGAGTGGTTAGAGAAGAGGTTCCTCTTGTAGTGAAGGTGCTGTTGCAAAGCTGCCTGAGTGGAGTGGCTGATGGCTGCTTGACCAGGAGACAGGGGAGGGCCAGGGTAGTGCTGACCCTGCTGCTGACCATTAGCCATGCCATAATGTCCCATGGAGGCAGTGTGATGGTAGTGTTCACCAGAGTCTGGTTCTTGCTTTATCCTGGCCAATGCTGGGTTGTCCTGGGCCTGGATACCTCCATTCTGGTTCAAGCCGATCTGATGTGGGACTGGAAGCTTGAAATGAGCATTGCTGAACTTGCCACTGGTGTCACCGAGCAGCTGTTTGAGCTCTGACATGGGGTCTGAGCTGCTGTGAGGGGCAGCAGCGTAGTGAGACTGGGGCTCAGACTTTATGCACATCCATGGGTTCCTCTGTTCAGAGCCTCTGCCTGAGCCCTGCTGCCACTGCTGGAGATTAGGGCTGACGGCTGGATGTTTTCCCTGACCTGGGAAGGGAGAGGTAGAGGATGGGAGAGGGGTAGCATGGGGTGGCTGGCCCTGGGATTGAGGCCTGTGGTGCTCACAGGACACTGGGGCCTGCTGAATGGTGTGTAGTCCTGGAGGGACGGATTGAGAGCGTGAGGAAGATGAGTGGGTGCCGGGAGAGGACGGGATCAAGCTGGTGCCATTGGGGGGCTGAGATGGGAGGTTCTGGGTATGTTGGTGGTGATGGAGGTTATTGTTGTATGGAACTTGACCTGGAGAGCCGGCAGCTTGCGGACCAGTACCAGATAACTGGGTCAGGGCTTCGATGGCAATGGCTGTCTGAAGACTGATGTTCTTTTCCTTGGCTATGGAGAGCACCTGTGGAGAGCAGGGAATTGGGGGTTTGGGGCAGGGCACATGATCTGGGTGAGGGCCTTGACTTCCCTGTTGCTGCTGGGGGTATGAAGCGGACAGACGGTGGCCACCGTTCATCTGGGGGTAGGGCTGAGGGTGATGCTGCAAATGGGTTTGCTGCAGGTGAGGCTGTAAGTGTGGGGGAGCATCAGCCATCTTGCAAGTACCTTGATCCTCACTGGTTGCCAACTTGATCTTCTTCTCCAGCCACTCAAGGTAGTCTGGACAGTCGGGCCCGTCACAGTTGCAGTTAGGGGGCTTGTGTCCATGTTTGGCTTGGCTCAGTGCTGTCTGTAGACTGTTCAGGTCTTTTGGAGTTTGGAAGCTTCCCTCAGGAGCTCCTGCAGAGAGATGGCCCTGAGCCCCCTCAGTACCCATCTCCTTGGTGAACTTCTCATACAGCTGGGCTGTGTTAGGCTGCACGAGGCAGGAAGAGGAGGAAGAACGAGGCAAGGAGCCAGCAATAGCAGAAAAAGCCACCAGATTGTGGGCATCCTCCATGTCTGCGTGGTGGACAGGTTCTCCGGGGGTTGCACCGCTGCTGCTGGTCCAACATGGTTGCTGTTGTTGGGTGTCACTGACCTTGCCATGTCCTGACACCCAGCACGGCCTTGGAGGCACGCTTCCCGCCCTCTGCTGCTCTGTTTCCATCGATGTTGAATCATCATTAGGGTAGCGATTCACCCCATTGGCCAGTTCCAGGCTCGGCGCGCCTTCCTGGAGGCGGTCATGTGACCCAATTTCCATCTGGCCTCCACTTCTGGGGCCATCCACTGAAGTGACTTCGCAAACAGTCTGAAAGACAAACATGAAGCGAGGTTAGTTAGATTATAAGAATCCAATTAATCCAGGACCAATATACAAAACAACATTATACACTGTACATTAGGCAGAATTTTGAATAATAACCAGATGTGCCTTTAATAATCGCTGTAATAAAATAAATTGGTGTTTTCTCTTTTATCTGTAATTCAAGAATAACTTGACAGAGTCATAAATAACAATCATCAAAGTAATATCAGACTCCATTCCTTTGTCCCTAGTTCTTATCCAGGGTTTCCCTCCCACCTCTTACACAAACAGAACATACAGTGCTGCAGGGTCAGGTCAGAAGGGCTAAGGAAAACTGCATTAACTATTGCTTCCGTGGAGTGTTTTCATAACAGACATAAAGTGTTTTGTCAAGCAAGTTACAGGTCATGTGACATACTGTAGTTTCAGTGTCGTTTATAAATGGACGCTGTGCTCCAGATCAGTTGGGCTATGCAAAGCAGGCCGTTGGGAGTTAAAACACGTCACCCTTGGTGTTGGGAGACTCGGTGTGTGACAGAGGTGGGGTATTAAATACACACTGAGGAGTGAAGAAAACTAAATACAATACACAAAATTACTGTGAGGTCAAAAAAAGTCCACTTCCAAAAGTTTTTGTCATTTATTAAAAACTACACAGCTAGTTCTTAAGTAGAGAAGAAGAATCAGATATAGATAGATAGATATTTTATTTCAAGAACACAATTAGTAAGTGAAACAAATCAAGATATTTTAGAAATGTTCCAGAGAAACATAAACATACTGCAGCTAAACTGTCTGAAAGTGTGCAAGTGCAAGTCTCATTCACTGGAGATATTATCACAAACCCAAGAAATGTTCAACCAAAACAAGACCTTAAATGGCAAACTTAATCTGACCTGAATATCTGAAGACTTGTATGTCATGCTAAGATCATCTGTAATAGACAGCATCTAAGATACAAAGCCAACCGAACAAGAACCATACTGCCCTGGTTGGTAAAAGTCATTACATTGAAGTTTGGCGGCGTGGCTCTGCTCGTGTGATGCTCTCAAACAATCTGAGCAAACCCCCAGTAGAGCCTGAGATACACAACATTTGATGAACATGAGCACGTATTTGATGAAACACTCAAAATTGACTAATAAAAGGAGGAAGGTGATAAGAGATAAATGGCCGAAAGCAAAGCAGTGGCGTAACAGTGAAGATGCAAAGCTCCGAGTTGGTGGATGCAGACAGAATGGTCACTTGTCACTGTGCCTGTGACCATAAAACTACTTCTGTGCCTGGCTGAACTACCGGAGAGCTTCTGTTGAGAGATCGCCACATGAGAAATTGATGCGGTGAGGAAAGTGAAGGAAATATTCATTGACTTGACATGCACGCCTTTCCTCACTAGTCAAAAGACTGGGGGTGGGGAAAAAATAAATAATAATAATTCACCTACTGTATGTATCGCAATTTTTTTTTTAAGATTTTGAAATCAATTTTTTTTTAATGGTAGAAGGTAACCACTTTTATTGTTGTAGTTTGAGTAACGTGACGTCATATTCGTTCCATAACCGTCAAAAAAACAAAACAAACCGTAGCCGGCCGAAACGACAGAGCAGGAGACACCCTCTGGGATGTTCCAGATGAGTGATGGGAATACTGTAGATTAACAAGTTTTGCAGTATTTTGCAGAACTGGTTCCAGAAACAGTGCAAGCTACAAGTATGGCAAACATTTTGCAGAAATACAGATATATTGACTTTCATTAAAGGGGACATATCATGCTCATCATCAGGTTCATGTTTGTATTTTGGGTTTCTACTAGAACATGTTTACATGCTTTAATGTTCAAACAACACATTATTTTCCTCATACTTTCTGTCTGAATATACCTGTATTCACCCTCTATCAGAAACGCTCCGTTTTAGTGCATTTCAACGGAATGGCAACGGAATTGCGTTGCTAGGAAACAGCTTGGGTCCATGTTTACTTCCTGTCAGCTGATGTCATTCACATACACTGCAACCAGAAATAAACTGGGACACATTTAGAATGTTTATGTTTAAAACTGTGAAATTGTCTAAATATTGTAGATTTGTGACATCACAAATGGACAGAAATCCTAACGGCTTGTTTCAAATGCACAGTTTCTGATTACGGGCTATGTGTATTTATCTGTGGATTGAATGTTTTGATACTTTCACAGTATTTATATATCACTTAAACCTGATTTATAATATAAAAGACATGAAAATCTCACTTTTAACAATATGGGACCTTTAAATACCACAAGAATTTTAGCCCCACTAGTGACAGCACTAGGGCTCCGGTAATGGCAATGTATCAGTCGATCAGGTGGTCATTTAGTTCAAATCCCCTTGCACAGGTGGGATGTAAAGAGCACAAGGAACAGCTTTGTGGGCTTGACTCTAATCCTCGTTTTAATTTACTATACATTAGTAAAACGTGTAATCTTGAGAAATACAATTCGTCAAAAGAATAATATCTTTTTGATGGTGAAACAGGAGTTCTTCTTTGAGAAGTTTGGCCCCATGTACTGTACTGTACTGCATTAACTGTTTTGGTCTGACAAACACTTAGTTTTTTGAATGATGCTTGCAAATAAATATTTCGTATCAGTGATTTGTAGAGCAAAACATGAGCAACAACTGACTGCTCCTGATATTACCGCCTGCTCTATAAATGAACCCACTTTCGGCTGGAAAAGTAACACGGTAACTTTGTTTTAGATGGACTGTTGTTACAGATGCTCATTTTTTTAAACTGCAGTCATTGCATCCCAGCATACAGCGTATACGTGAAATGTAGAAGTATTTCCTAAACGTGCCGTCCAAGAGTCAAAATACAGGAGGGATTGCTTCTTACAGTATGTGTTTTGTCATTTTAGGAGGTTTAAAGACCTTCTCAGACAGTTGGTATCAGGAGCTGATAAGTGCAGCCACATATCTCACTTCCTCTCTGAGTCAGAATTGGAACAGTTGGCCCACCGCAAGTTACTCTGAAAACTGCAAACACATCATTTGGACTTGTGTCAAATGACATTTTCAAAGCATTCAGCCCCAAGGGGTGAGTTTCACCACAATAGTGTAAAAAAATAGGTGTAGACAATTAAAAAGCAATTGCTACATTTGTCTAAATGACTACTAATCGGAATTATCTTCAATGTATGTGTTGAAGCCAACCAACTATGGTGCTCTTATTCACCTGAATCCTGACATGTTACTTGTTAACAGTATTCAGCCCAGGTTAGCTCCCTCACAGATTATAATCAAATGAGTCTAGAGAGCACCAGCAAACAAAGATAATCCAAGGGCAGGCTCAGAAATCATCGACAGAGTTCATGTTGTGGCTGAACAGTGTATTCCAACTTATCTAATAGTCCTCGTGAGAAGAAAAACAATGTGGAGACTCACTCTAAAATGCATGTTTAGATAGAAGCCAACTAACCTTTTTAGTGTCAAAGTCTTCAACCTGTGTGTACTATGAACAGACAACATCCCCCCAAACATGCACCTGCATTGTACACTAGCCTTAACTGTAAAAGGACACTTCCATGCATCAAAATTCTGGTTGCAAGTACAATCCTTCCCCTGACAGAAGACACAACAAAACTAAGATTGAGCGATGGAGAAATAAGTAATTCCTCACACAAACTAACCTCAGGCTAGCTGACGGTCTCACACCCCAACATACATGTGAACTAGTTCCTGATTCAGAGGATTAAAAAAAAAAGAAAAGAACATGGCTTCTGTTTGTAGATCCGTCAGCGTATGACAGTAGAAGTGAGCCTGACGTCCAGCTTCCCCATCATTTGAATATTATTGAAATGAGCCTTTGAAGTGGCTAATTACTGGACAGGCAGTATGCTCGGGTCTTTTGAATCCACCTTCTGCGCCGGGTGTCTGTTGGGGGTTCCAGGGGGGTGGCGTTGGTATTGGTGAGAGGTGGTGTGGGGTTGGAGGGGGTGGGGGGGTGTCGGGGGTGGCAGTGAACAGCCGGCATGCAATACGTGAGAGGCCCCATGTCTCAGTGGCATCAGACGGGAAAGAGGAAGAGGAGGGGGTGGGGGGAGGCTAACTGTGCACGGCAGTTATGAGAACTGCAGTGTGTTGAAACAGAGTGACTGCAACACTGCACAACCTAACATCCCACAATCAAGTACATCAGTCACACTGACACTCTCTTTTCCTCTTTCTCACAGTTGCGTACACAAGTCACGTGGGTTTTTAAAGCACCTCAAGCTGCCGCACTTAGAGCCACCAATCTTCACTCCACTTTTGCCGGTGCAGATAACAAATACCGCACCGCACGTAAAAATAAAAAGTTCTTTGAATCCTCATATGATCGGAGCATTGATTCACCTGGATTGACTTCTTTTTTTGTGAGTCTGCATGCCGGTCCAGGATGGAAATGCTGCGCTCGCACCTGCAGCACTTTATACACCTATGCGGGGTAGACCACGTGCTTTGACAAATATTTACACCGTGACAGAGCCTATACTCTCTTGCCAGGAGTTTATCTCTGTCTTCTCTCTAACTGTGTCGCTCTATTTCACACACAAACACATTTGTACATTGCTTGACACACACCAAGAAGCACGTCCAAAAACAATACACCTAACCGGATCAGATCTCGCAAACCCTGTTAGACCAGACACTTGAGTCTAGGAGACCTTTAAACAACATAAGCCTAACACTGACACTGCAAAAAAAAGAAAAACTAGAGGGAGGGAACAAAGCCTGTAATGATACTAGTAGTGGTGGTGGTGAGGGGGTTAAGTTCAGCTTGTGAGTAGACAGCTGAACCTAAATCCCAGATACACAACACCCCCCCATCCTCCCTCTTGTCCTCCTCCTTCTTCCCCCCACCCCTTTCCTTTGCTGCCGTGCCGAGCAGGAACATGAAGCAAGAGACCCTGACAATATGAAGCCGGTTGAGAGCCCGAGGACCGGCGACACATACTTACATGGTCCTAGACGTCCAGACGGAGCTGCCGGTCGGAGAGCACAAAGCAGAAGAGGACACAGAGAGGAGCATGAGACTTGCTTTGCCGGCACAGCAGCCCCACAAGCAATCCGGCCTTGTTGGGTTGTATTCCTTTTTTATTTCTTCCAGTCTGTGCGGCGCACAGACAGAGTGAGCGCCGAAATACACATGCGTGCATTCACGCACGCACACACGACCAGCCACACACACACAAAACACCTCCCCCCAGCACGGCACACACGTTTCTCATTTCTCTCTCGCCTCTTCTTATGGCCGACGCTTTCTGTTCTCTCCTTTTTCCTTTCTCATTATCTCTGTCTGCTCCTCCCTTCCCTTTTTCAATATCCTCTTTCTTTCTCTCGGCTACACATGCAGTCGGCTTCTCTTCGCAGCCCCCACCTTCCCCCCCCTTCTCTCTCCCTCCCTCCATTCCCCTCCCTCTCGCGCAGCCTCTCCCTCCATCTCCTCTCCTCTCTCTCTCTTCAGTGTGTGCAGAGCGAGAGGCCATTATCTGAGCCACAGCGGGCACGTACGATGGAATGGAGGAGTGTGCAGTGAGCAGAAGCAGAGAGAGCTGTGGGGGATAGTTGCTAGTAGCGGCAGCCTAGGAAACAGCACAGTGCAGCAGAGCTCTTACCAATGAGAAAACCTTTCTGTCTCTATCCACGCCCTTCAGCACTACTTGCTCTCCTGCATTTGATGATGCTATATATAAGGCTATGTTGTGTGTTCTGTTTATCCACAAAAGCCCAGCGCTGGCAATTTCGGCTATGACAGAGCTTCTCTGCTTTCGAGTGCAAGAGGCGAACCGGTGGCTGCCAAGCGAATACACAATCTCAACTCACAACGGCATCAACAGGAAAAAGAAGAAAAGGAGCAGAGAGAAGCAACGTCATGTTTATGCTTGTTTGTGCCTGGTTTTCCTTACGGAGATTTCGTTCCATGTTTTGAGCGTCTAGATTCGGCTCAGCCCTGGGCCAAAGGAGAAGCCACCGATAATGGTTCTTCGATCTCCAATTTCTTCCACATCCACGTTCGCATCGGTTTCTCGTTCCTCGCTTGAAATGAAAAGCTTCAATCTTACACTTGTGGCTGATAATAGATCCTCTAGCGAGGCTGCATGCACGAGACAGAGAAAGGTTGGTAGATGAAGAGGGAGCGGGCTTGCTGGCGGTCTTGCTAGCCTTTCCTCCAAGATCCAAAAGGATGCATACGAGGTGGAAGGTTTCTGACTGAAGGAAGCTGAGGTTCGCTTGATATACAATCGTTCCTCGACTCTATAACGTCAACTCACTCACCTACACGGGGGGAGAAAATAAATGGAAGAACGATTGGCGATATGATTACAACAGAGGTAAAAGAGGGAGATAACTACGCGGGGCAATGGAGAGGGAACAGCGAGTGATAGTTCGACATCAGCAAGACGGAGTAGCAGGATGAAGAGAAGGGAATGGATGGGGACACTGAGGACAGGGAAGACAACAACAGAAGGAAGTCTGAGGAGAAAGCATAGTCGCTCAATTATGTGCCTGATGCTGTAAAGGGGAGCGAAGATGATGATGAAGAAGAAGAGGGCACAATCGGAAAGAGGATTGTTAGGTTGTTGCCAAAACGAAGACCACAAGTAATCAACCCATTACAGTTCGCTGAGGACGCAAGACTTGTGTCCTCTCCTGTCCACCAGATATCGTCCACTTGTCATTCTCTCCTCACCGTTGTTCTGCCTTGGCGTCATTATCATCATCAACGTTGTCATGATCGCTGGATGTTTCCTCTCGCCCACTTGCTGGCTGACCGGCCTTGTGGCGTCTCCTCTCCTCTCTCGAACATTGCTGGAGTTTTGGAGCAGATTTAACCGGGAGGAGGAGGAGGGTGGGGGTGGGGAACATGGCCGTCATCCCCATGCAGATCGCTGTCAGCTCCTGCGTAGTATTTTTCTCTTATATTACTGAGCGTGTGCCGGCTACACTGCGCTATGGCTGGATCAACTTCAGTAGCCTTTCCCCTGTTTCTCTTGATCTTTTCATTTTCTCTGGCTTTCTCAAAGTGCCTCTGCCTCCCTCTCTCGATTTGCCTCTCAGTTTTGTTTCTCCTTTCTGACATAGCTTATTGCATTACCGTTCCAACACTTTTCTGACGCACCCGCTCTCTGGCCCTGTAAATTGTACACTGTCTGTCTCGCTGTTGCCACACATATTCGTATATATACACACACAGATGAGCGTCAATCCCAAAGAGAAACACAGCGCAGCCTAAGCTGTCTAAGGGAAGGAGAGGAGAAGTAGAGCATTAGGTCACGTGACCAGGGAGTGCCAATGAGCGAGAGGGAGAGCAATGAGCGAGAGAGGTAGGAAACATGTGGTGATGACGTAGCTGCATCGTCACCGTCGTCATCAGTGTCTCCCACCAGGACGCTTGCCTCCCACCGCTGGGTGGGCACATGTGTCATCTGACACATGTGCCCACTCTCTACTATCACCAACGACACACACCAACGGACAACGAAAACATGCTCTTTCATTCACCCCGACTCGCTGGTGCTCGCTCGCTCACTCCCCCGGTTGCAATGACACAGCATTTCGAGCCCAAGACTCAGCTTAACCCCTGAATCACATGCTCTCCTCCGCGCACAGTTCCTCATTTTAAAGAACTACTGAACACAACAGACTTTTTTTCTGTCCTTTAACGCTGTACTCTTATTAAAAAATGTATGCCGGCTATTCAACACTTGCCACAATAAATCATTTATCAAAGCTAACGGCCGTCAGGCTAAAAGAGAGCAACGTCAAAAACAAACAAACGTAATCTTGGACACAACACGTTTCTCTCGAAACGTAATTGACAATGCAATTTCGTTGTATGGGAACTACAGCTGTCGATTAAAATATTTAACCACGATTAATCGCAAATTAATCTCACATTTTTTTTATCTTTTCAAAATTTACATTAAAGGGAGATTTGTCAAGTATTTAATACTCTTATCAACATGGAAGTGGACAAATATGCTGCTTTATGCAAATGTGTATGTATATATTTATTACTAGAACTCAGTTAACGACATAAAACAATGACAAATATTGTCCAGAAACCCTCACAGGTACTGCATTTAGCATAACAAAAATATGCTCAAATCATAACATGGCAAACTGCAGCCCAACAGGCAACAACAGCTGCAGTTGTGCTAATACGTTAAAGAAATTAGTGGTGTTAAAACAAATTTGCCTTAACGCGTTATTATCGCGTTAACTTTGACAGCCCTAATATAGACTATTCTATGAATGAATGACATCACGTGGCTATGACACCGCCACCATTTTTAAATGAACATCGAGGAAAACAGAACAGAAACACAAGCGGGAACTTGTGACCTAGAGAAAAAAGTGCCGTACTTCAACAGAATACATTAACGTGCATTGTAAAAACAAAAGCTCTGAGTGAGCTCGTCACCGTCCACGACGTACATAGCTGAGAAAAACAAAGAATTTGACCAAAACACCAACATAGAAAAAAAGAACCTCCTCGATAGCAAATTCAGCTGTTAGCCAACACGTGACGCAGATGCTAAACAACACAAGACAGTACATATATGACACAATAATAAAAAATTTATTCACAGTATGACTATTCTTGATTCAAACACGCGCTCACTGATGACTCAAAACTGGCAGCGTAAAGCAGGTGTCATTTCAAGTAAAACATTGCTCAACATTTCTGGTGTTTACCTCAACCCATGTTTGTCTGTGTTTGACAAAATAAAAGAGGCTTTACTGGATCATTTAGATAAGCAGCGATGATATAGAAGGCCGTTTGCCCCGGAGAGCTGTCCTGAAATCACCTCTCCTGAGCACAATGGGTTACTTCTCATCCAGATAACAGAACAACGTGACAGATTACGTTATAACTGGAAGGCAATACAGCCTGTAGCCATGTCCTAGTTAACTTCTGTTCTAGTTAACTGTTCACTTCAAATGATACCAAGAGCTCCAAGAGAAACTACAACAACAGTTGAAGTAACTTTTTAGTGAAAATGAAATAGAAAACATGAATGTTGCGCACTTACGGTAAACCTGCTGTAACCCGGCATTGCGAGAGAGAGATGAAGGTACAATGGAGACTCCAATTCTCACATTGATCACCTCACAATCTAGTCAAATTATTGTCCAAATGAGTAGTTTCACGCCCTCTTTCCCTCTCCATCTCTTTCTCTCTCTCTCTCTCTCCATCACTCTCACTTCTCTGTCTCTCGCTCACTGTTTCTCAGCAGCGCAGAGGAAAGGTCTTGGTTTGTAGGAGGGATGACTGACAACAAAAGTCCATCCTCAGCGGTGTGTGTTGGGTCGGTTTGCATATGACTAAGCCTGAGTCATCTTTTTTTTCTTTTCTTCTCAACAAAGTCCTGACATAAAACCCTCACGTACCGAAACAAGCTTTTTTTTCTTTTTAAATATTACCAGCACATCGGTAGTGGGAGGTCTGTGTTTATGAAACGCACAAAAGCCGATAGAGAACAACTTGTTCTGTTTTCAAGGGTGCCACGGGTGAATAATTTTTTACGAGAATCGATGTAGTTTCACTAGTTCATCATCAGTGGGAGGATTTGTGTCATTTAATGTAATGAGGAGCTTTTTTTCTAGCAGCCATTACAACAACTCACATGAGCACATCACAGTCATGACATGCCCCTCCTCCCATCTCTTCCTGTCAGCTGACTCCACCTCTCTCTCCCATCTACTACCTCCGTACACCCCCAACCCCCAACGCATATTGCCCAGCGGTCTAATGACATCAAGGTCATCTGATCTGACACACTCCGTGACTCTCTCTCTCTCTCTCTCTCTCCTTCCCCCCCTCTTCCTCTCTTTTTCTCTATCGCTTTTATCTTTCACTTTCTTTCTCTCTTCCTGCCCCCACGAACGCATGCTTGCCGGTTTCTCATCACATGCACACAGAAAGGCAAAGATGCTAAACAAATGCACACACTGGCAACAAATGCAGAGAGGCACACATTAATGATTTCCTCTCCGCACACACACACATACATGCTAGAGTGCATACAGTATCGGATTGTTCACTGAGGGTCACTGGGTTTATTGGTGGGCAGGACAAGAGGCTGGAGAGCTGGGCTGAGCACGTCATATTTAACAGAGCAGAAGCACCGCGAAGTGGTTCAGCCTGGTAAAACAAATAAGACTAATACTGGAAATCTCTTATTATTATGATTAGTGTATTATTCTTATTGCCTAGTTTTGTATTTTTATTAACAAACCAGCCCAAAATATAGTAACAGATATTAAAATGATTGATTTTTGTGTCGCATATGATAAAAAGAAAATTGTTGTACATCCTCTGTAAGAATGTGTAACCATATGCAGAGTGTATATGTGTCTATTAGGGTAGTCAAAGTTATAACATGTTCACACAAATTTGCTTTAACGCTACTAATTTCTTTAACGCATTAATGCAACCTGCAATTTTTAGGTTGTAGCGGGGTCATTTTTAAAGCGAGAGTGAAGATACTGACAACATATGAAACTAGAACAACCTAAGGAATCCATCGGTACCAACTATGTCATACTAGCTTGTCGTGAAGGAGGCTAAATAACGCTCCAAACTTACACAAAATTTTGGCGAGGAAAAACTGGCATGTCAATTTTCAAAGGGGGTTCCTTGACCTCTGACGTCAAGATATGTGAATGAAAATGGGTTCTATGGGTACCCACGAGTCTCCCCTTTACAGACATGCCCACTTTATGATAATCACATGCAGTTTGGGGCAAGTCATAGTCAAGTCAGCACACTGACACACTGACAGCTGTTGTTGCCTGTTGGGCTGCAGTTTGCCATGTTATGATTTGAGCATATTGTTTTACGCTAAATGCAGTACCTGTGAGGGTTTATGGACAATATCTGTCATTGTTTTGTGTTGTTAATTGATTTCCAATAATAAATAAATACATACATTTGCATAGAGCAGCATATTTGCCCACTCCCATGAGTATTAAATACTTGACAAATCTCCCTTTAAGTTACATATTGAACAAATAAAAAAAAAAAAAGTGTGATTAATCGTGATAACTTTGGACAATCATTTGATTAATCGCGATTAAATATTTGAATCAATTGACAGCCCTTTAGTATCTATGAATGTACTATATCTTTCCATCAGTCTGTCTATAATGAGTAACAGACTGTTAACATATAATTCATATTTTAGGCATCATCTTGTTATTTCAACCTTGCATCTGTCTGTTTGGCTGTTTCTCTCTCTTTGTCTTTGCTTTCATTGCCATCTGCCCCCCCCCCCGCCCCCCCACCCCACCCCACCCTCGACACGCTCCCAGGCAGGATGGTGTTGGGTTCAGGGGTGTGTTTGGGTGTAGATCGTAGTGCTGAGTGTAGGGTATCCAGTCTGAGTCATACCTCCTGACTTTCGGCACGTGCAAGTCGGCACGAATAGCCCAGCTGGGGAAGGCCTACCCTGCCCCCCCACCCCCTAACCCTCTTCAGCACTCTGCACAAAGAGAAAGGGAGGAGTGGTTTGGGAGGGAGGAGAGAGAGAGAAAAAATGGAAAGGTGGTGATGATGGGTGGGGGGGGCTGTTGGGCAGGGTGGAGCTGCTAAAAAATAACGAGGAGGAGGAGGAGGAAGAGGAGGGGGCGCTGTTTTTAAGAGGCAGCTCTTTGTGCCTGAGGTTTAGGGGCATGAAAATAAAGGAGAAGAATGTAATCAATATATAGGATATGGTTTGGGGGTCTGAGACAAAGAGAGTGGACAACAGACAGAAGGGGAGGTGGATGGAAAACAAGTGAGTAAAAAAATAACAATAAAAGAACACTGCCTGCCAGGCTAATGTGTGCAAAGTTATGAAAAAGAGCTGAGCGGTCAAATCTAATTGGACAATGATGGAATCATTAACAGAAAAACAGTTGTATAAAAATACGCAAGCAATGTTCTTTAAGGTGAAACACATCACAGCCTGAATGATTATGTGATGATGACTTTTTGGAGATGATGTTATGGGGTTTGAAATTAGAAATTGCTCAGACTTGAGAGAGAAAAACAGAAAGCCAGAGAAACCTTCCTCAGCTCTGCACAGTGGCTGGTTGCCAGCCTTGTCTCTCTCTCTCAGGACTCGGGCTAAGATTAGCTTCCCATATGTTCAAGTCAGGCGTAGCCGGGCTTAAAGGGACAGTACTCGGCTGTGCGCTATGAAGCCATATAGTGCTTTGCATACACTAAATCATCCTGATTTACAATCAAATGTATTTTTAATCATTCAAATAGAAGATGATGGCTGGGTGATGTTTTGTCCTTTTTAATGTGAGTTTTTTCAGAACTGAGTAAATGCCATGCATTTCTGCACTACTACCAGTTGTATGCCTTGTCTTAACATTACAGTCCAATCCTCCACCTTTTTTTTTTTGGATATCTCCACTGAATTCACATGAATATTCTTCCGTCGTTTCAGAAATCAATATTTTCATGTGCTTGTTCCAATAGTGTGTGATGAAAACTCCCAACAGCTGTGGCGCTGTGTTACATAAAACCTGGCAGCGTCGGGGCAGCAGTGGGATTCAGGATTGTATGAAGTGGGTGCCCGGTGGGAACGGCAGAGCAGCCACCAGGGAGGTGAGAGTTAAAGAGCTCGAGCAACAGCTGAGGGCTCCTCCCCCCTCCTCTATCCATTCATTTTTTATTAACTGCGGCACCAGGCGGCCGACAACCTCCCTCCGACATCAAACACGGATACCAATCGCCGATGCCAACAAGCCACCGACCACAACTCGTCTGTGCCATGCAGGGTATTGATCCAGACCAGGACTCAAGAGTCAAGTCATGTTTACTGTGCACATGTCGGAGTATAAGCAGCGTAGCGGGACAGACAGTGCGCAGACCAAAATCTGCTAATTGTCATTAATTAGAGATGAAAACCTGACCTGAATCCCTATATATTAATGACTGCATGCAAGTGACGCAATTGTTGGTGACTATGTACATTAAAATGTCACCTGGAATCCCATGAGGATTTACAGGATGAGGTGTTTTCAAATCCTTTGATAAAATAGTTAACCATTAAAGGAAGTGACAACCACTCTCTACTCATGTAGATATAAGAGTTGTTCAGTGTCCCTGAGTTTGCAAACAGGGTTGCAGTCGAGGTTAAATGGTTAAATGTAGTCAGTCACCAATTTAACTTGCAGACAGTGGTTCACCTTAGGGCTGAGTGATATGAAGAAAATCAAATATCACAATATTTTTTTACCAAATACCTCAATATCGATACTGCAACGATACTGTAGGGCTGACTATTGGTGTTTTCACAAAATATTTACACAATGACACTTTTGATAATCATCAGTGATGTGGATATAATGACTAAGAGGGTAAAGGCAACAGCTAGAACAGTCTGGTAAGTTCAGGAAAAATACATCACTTTACTGTAACGCAGCTTTAAAAACCAGGAGAACACAACCCGTATGCCATATTACGATATCCAAAACCGTAATATATCTAGTCTCCTATTACGATATTGATATAATATTGATATATTGTCCAGACCCTTTTTCCTTGAACTTAATTTATATAATCAGTACTATATCAGGCTGATGGGAAATTCTGTAAAGATACAGCAGTGCCACCAAGTGAGGGACACAGAATACATTTTCTGGACAGAAAATTAATATTTGTTTATATTTTATATCCTGTATCCTTAAACAAGGAATATTATAGGAGAAATGGATTTGTCTTTCATTCATCATCTAACAACATTTGAGTTGAAGTCGAAACCAAAGCGAGACCATGACAACATGACTCCGAGATGAAAAGGAAGATCTGTGGCATCTTGAGAACCAAAAACCCTGACTACTGGTATCGTTGTTGACTGTATGTCACATCCTAATCAGCCATTAGATCACTGGTTACGTGTCGAGGCATTATGGGAAACGGAGCTGCAGTTCTATACTGACTGAATGGAAACCTTACAGAGCAGTAAATACAGTACATCGAAAGCCAGCGCTGAATGGAAGAGGTGATGTCAAACCCTCCACTTCCTGAGTCTACACCGAACCACTCACTACACAAATACACACATGTGGTGCCGGCTAGCTGGTCATGTGACCAACCTTGGATGCCGGACTTGAGCTAAAATTAAAGCGATGATGTCATCAGACATTCAGTGTTGCCACGGAAACTAGGTCAGCGTTAACCCTTTGCGAACGAGGCTGGGGATTCCACGCGAGGCTCAACATATGATTACCAAACGTTCCATCTGCCGTCACGCACTTGGTGGTTTTGAGTGTTTCTACTCTGCTTTTGACTCTTTCCCACCAGTGGTGCTGTGTGAAGTACGTCTCATGTAGAAAGAGGAAATCCTGTGTATGGGCGTGAAAAAAAAAGAAAAAGAAAATCACGCGAGTGCAGTCTGTCTGTCTGTCTTGTCACATGTCGTGGTAAACTGCTTAATTCAGTTTTGCTTCCTGAACAGCAAAAGTGAAAATAAATCACTGAGAGTGTCACCTGGCCGACTCGCTTTTAACCATCTTTACTGTCACGCAATGTTTACATGTCCCGACATCTTGGAGCTGGTTTGTTGGTCCTGAAAATACTGTATAACTACTTATTAAAATTGTCAAAAAATAGTGCCCTGCTCACGAGATAAACATTCCACCAATGACCGTGACCCTCTACAAACAGGAGCTCAGAAAAAGCCACAGAGGCAGAGAACACAACCTTTTTAAACACAGTCTGCAGCTCTTCTCACGAATGGACAGTTCGGGGATATTTTTTTCCCCCTGCAACTTCCCAGATGGTCGGATATACCTTGTAGATAAAGAGACTGTCTACACATGGACGGGGATTAGAGCAGGCTTAGAGGTAAGTCCGAGTATGTCACTGAGCTAAAGCCATTCACGACATTTGAAACTGATTGACTAACCTATATTTCATCACTGTGGTGATGCAGCTGAATGTATCTGCCGGCATAAAATTCCTTGTGTCATACCTTGGTTAACAATGCTGAAATATTTCACTATGCTTGCAGGCAAGTGCAAATCAAAGCTCTCTTTCTTCTACTTGGAGGGGACATCACAAGATTCTTATGTAGCTTGTTTGGTGCTCAATAAATCCTTTCTCTGTGAAGCATCGCCGCTCAAACTTCCTTTTCCACATAAACACACAAGCGTGCCCCGACTCGGCAAGCTGTAGAACAGCAGCTCTCGGCGGCCGTACACCACAGGTTACTACGCCCGACAATCAAACACGTACGCATGCGTGACCCACTAACTTTTACTCCCTTTACCTCATTTGACTCCAGAACCTAGGAGAAGAAGGACGGCCCCCCTGGCTCCTGAGCCAGCGCGTAGGGTTCCTCCTCCTCCTCCCTCCCTCCTCCTCTCCCTGGTCTCTTGTATCTACACATGCCTGGCTCTGGCACCAATCAGCGGGCAGCGTGGGACGCTTTAAACTGAGGACGCCGCCACTTCATCACTGAGGCGCCTCGGCTCACCGGCGGCTTGGAGATAAAGTTTAATATAGTCGGCTTCCGAAGCGGGGCGACTCGGATGGGAAGGCAGATGCTAAAGATGTCTAATGGACCTTTATTTCCACCCCGCGATGATATCAGGGCTAATATAATGAGCTCGTGTGTTCGCTGGAGAGAGCAACAAATAGTCAAAAGACAACCTAGCGACACAGCGGTGACAATCGCAGCTTTTTTCTGTGTAATAGGTATTGATGCTCAACTATTCACATCTACATACATTAGAAAACTAACAGAGCGTTGTCACATTTGTAAAAAACGCACGTGCGAACAGACACACATAGAAAGACTAGAGGAACTGGTTGGTTGACTAACCACCACATTTACACCTCATAAGAGCCTCGCTGCACTGATGATCCAACAGCTGAGGATCAAAGCAACATGGACAGAGATTACGCACAGATGACAGAGATGACACACATAACGCACAGACACAAAACCAAATGTCCTCTCTTACCTCAGCTGGCAGTTCAGGGTTTCGTCCTCGTCGGTTGTCTTCAAAATATTCCACCTGTACAGCCATTCAACAGAACAAGAGAGGGGGAGTGGGGGGGGCGAGAAGGAGACAGAGAGAGATGGGAGGGGGTGAGAATAACAATCAATAGAATAATGCGACAAGGGCCTGTTCAGAAAGACTCGTCATTAAGGGACGGTAGGACCGCCAGGTACAACACGTATGTCTTTCCACACACAATCTCCTGATCATTCCTGTGTCATCCTCAGTCCAACCGTGAAAAAGCAGCCGTGAACCCGAATGCCTTTTCTTTGATTTGTGTTCAAACAGTGAGCCGGCACTTCCCTCTACTGCCGGGACAGAGAATGAGAGACAGCGAAAGCCGGATTCAATTTCAATTATAGAATTATGTAATGTCTGTACCCCGACCTGGCGCAGCCTTCCTAATATATGCATTTACACAAGTCTGCATAACCCAGCTTTTTTTAAAGGGAAAATTGGTGCACAAGTGTCAGTGAACGGGTTAGCTGAGGGTAAAATGCAATAGATAGACATGGTTCATCAAAGCAGGACTGATTATTGTGAAACAATAGCATCTTCTTATTTGGCACAGCATGCCCCCCTTGTCTATACATGGCCCTGGCTGTCTCCATGTTAAATGATGTGTTTTGTCTCGAGCTGTTCCCCCAGTCCCGCCAACCTCATCCCCCCCCCCCCCCATCCACTCCCACCACCCACCCACCTATCAATCCTAAAATAGTCTGGAGTGATGAATATTTACCCTCCAAGCCTCTGAGCTGCCTTGGTTTGTACTCCTCCGTCCGCTGGCCGAATCCCCATCAGAAGACACGGGCTCCCTCTTGTCTTCACCTCTATCCCTCTATCCCTTTCTTCTCGCTCTCTCTTTCTCTCTCTCTCTACCTCTCCACTCTTCTTTCTCGGTCTCTCTCTCTCTCTCTCTCTCTCTCTCGTCTCTGTTCCAGCAGCCCATTCAGGAAGCCATCTTGTGTTTTTAATCTGGTTTTACATGAGCCCTCGTACGCACGTTCTCTCTCTCTCTCTCTCTCTCTCTGTCGCTTGCTCTACCCCCCTCCCTCCCTCTCTCTCTCTCTCCTGCTAGTATGCCAATAGGTCTACCGCACACACGCTCACACACACACACACACTCACGCACACACACGAGGGATTTTTTTCTTCTTCTCTGTGATCGCTATCACTGCTTCCTCCCACTCGTTCAGTTCTTTTTCTCTTCTCCTTCTGCATACATGATGTAAATGCCCCCTCAACCACCACCTCCCCCTCTCTCTCTCTCTCTCTCTTCAAACATATACACTCATGAACAAATATGCACACACACACAAACACAAACACACACACACACACACACACACACACACAGCACGTCGGAGAGACGTCACGCTAGAGATAGCACACAAAGGCAGTCCGTCCACCAATCAGAGGCCGGGCTGAGCTCTGCTGCTAGGGTGAAATAGAAGGAGAGAGAGAGAGAGAGAGAGAGAGAGAGAGAGAGAGAGAGAGAGAGAGAGAGAGAGAGAGAGAGAGAGAGAGAGAGAGAGAAATTGGAGCTAGTAAAAAGAGTAGGTTAAAATATAAAGGGAAAGGGTCTGTGTATGTGTGTAGCACCATAAAAGAGAGGCTGACATAAAGAGACAGAGTGAAGGTGGACGGTAGGTGTACGTGTGTTGGTGGTGTTGGTGGTGGTGGTGGTGGGGGGGGATGGGTCCTCTCTATGCCTGTCAATTATCTCCTCGAACTCGCCTTCCCTAAACAATGCCTCTGGTATGTGGTATCGCTGAGCACCATCTGTGTCAGGGCTGCCTGCAATAACTGGACTGGACTGCACAACGCACGCACACACACACACTTATTCACACAGACCCTCTCAAACAACCCCCAACAACCCCGCCCCCCCATCCTCTGACAGGCAAAATGCACAATTACACAGCAAAGCCCAACATGCTGACTCAAAGAAGACACAGAACATGAGTGCAGTGTGCCTCTGATACTGTGCGATTTCACAAGAGAAGTACACATTAAAGCTACACGAGAAACCAAAAGCAAAGTTGTCATGTTGTCAGAAAAGATCACAAATCATCAGCTTGTGATCATGTTCACATATATAAATCTCCAAAGCACGCACGTGCAAACTCTTAAGCTTGCATTTCCTGTACACCCACTCTGTGAAGAGAGAGAATGACATACCGAGCATATTTTGGAAGCCCGTGTTCATAATGTTTACATTCGGAGTGTGAAAGATCATCTCCAGCTTGTACCTTTTCAAACCCGAAAACCGTCAGCGCACGTTCTTGCCAGAGTGCTGAACATAACCACAAGAGCCAAGGGGGAAATGGTTTTATCCAAATCAGTAACCGGGCACTGCTGCCTAGATGCACGTTTCTCTTTTTTAACGAAGCCCTCTTTAAAGACTGTAAATGATCAGCTTTTGTGAAACGGGAAGTTAAACGGAAACAAATGGTGCGTCAAAGCGGTCTGTTAAGATATGAAAAAACAGCAAAGATGTGCCAGAGTGAAAAGGGGCCGCTGAATTAGTAACCGCCGCGAGACGAGACAAAGTCAGCGAAAGTTCACACGCGCTGGCGAAGGCACGGAGGATCGAGGCGAAACAGGACAGACGGCGAGAGGCAGACAGGAGACACAGAAACAGAGAGAGGGGAATCGAAAAGAGAGAGGGAGCTGAAGTGTGGCGTGGTGAGGCGAGGCAGCCACACTGTGACACAGCATTTGTAGTGTCTGTCTGACGCCCTCATATGGCACGGGAAATCCCCTCCGCTGACGTCACACGGGCCACGTGTGTGTGTGTGTGTGTGAATGAATGTGTGTGTGTTTGTGTGTGTGAGCACAGGCGTGTTTGCGGTAAAGCTGGACAGCAAGTGCGGCTGCCTGGCTTCAATGTGCTTCGTTACAGGTGGCCGGGGTGGTTGTAGCGCTTGAGGCGGTAGTCACATTAACAGTGTAGTCGCAATGCGAGCGATTTAGCAAAGGCAGCAGTGATAGTAAGAGTAACTGTAGTTGTGAATTAACAATAATAGTTTAAGGAATGAATCTAACTGTCAAGAGAGGCTTGTTAGAAATAGCTGTCTTTGCAAGATAAACTAACGCAGAATCAAGAGGAAGAAAACCAGCATCTCTCTCCTCTCTCACACTTTCACAGCCTTCAACGGACACCTTGCGATCACCGACGGAGCGTAATCGCTCACAGAAGCAAATCCTATCTACTCCTAGACAGCGTCATAATCCTGGCGTACACACGCCTTCATTCAGCCTCTTTTCATTCACAAATACTACTCATACTCGCATTTAACAAGAGTTTCCACCAGACCTGCCAGCTAACTACAAACACACTCACTACATACAGACACTGGGGGAGGGAGGCTCATTATAGCCGTTCTGATAGCGTGTTGTAAAAATGTGCATTTGGTTGCAGGAGTAGGGACGTAGGAGTATGAGGGTGCTGGGGTGGTTTGTAATCAGACTAATTAGTCTAATTAATTGTATTGATTAAGCTAGTCTGCCCTACTCTTTATACTGCACTGCACATCGTTATGGTAACCCCACTCCTCTATTTCATTCACATGAACAATTACAGTCCTGTTCCAAGGGGTAGCACCTGGAAAGAAAACTCTAAGCACATTATTGATTATATTGAATCTCAACCAGACAATTAAGTAAGAAAAGTGAATGTTGAACTGTACATTTAATAGATTCTATGATATTGGATGGTAGTGCATATTTCTGAACAGCCAGAGGTTCAAGCTGCTGCCCATATTCACATCATGGTGAGCTGTTGTCACGGGAGAAGATGGGAGGATGTGGTTGCCAGGCAATAAGGGACTCAGCTGCTACATCCATACTAAAGGTCAGAGGGCAGAGATGGAGGCACTGTGGGGGAGGGATATTGATGGATGGACAGACACTTGGTTAAGAGCTAATGGAGAAAAGCTACTGCACATCTCCCTGATGTTGCGACACACTACGCCCACCATTGTCAGTAGAGATAGTGGACCAATATAGATCTTTGTCGGCCTGAATTGGTATTCTGGAATGAAGCGGTTATCATTCTGTAACAATTGCTCTATTCGAAACCGCATACTATACTAGTAGTACGTACTGATTTGGCCAAAATGTAGTATGTAGTATGCATTATGTGAACAAAAGCAAAATCTACAGGATGCCAAAAATACCCGGATGTCGTACTGATTCGGAAAAAAATCTCCTGTATGCATCAGACCAGTCTACTTTGTCTACTGTATCCCACAATGCAAAGCGCTGGACCGCTACAGGCTACGGTTATGACAACAGCAGCCAAAAACGGTTTGTTTTTTTAATTTTCCGTAGCTATTTCATCACTAAATTCACATCTGACAATTTTTTAGGTGCGAAATCAACTGTGTAGATTTTGAATATCGACAGTTTTACGATATTAGATGGCGAATTGGTCATTTGTTCCACCGTTGCATACTACATACTACTGAGGAACGCAGTATGCAGTATACAGTACATACTGCATACTGTGTTCCTCAGTAGTATGTAGTAGGCGGTTTCGAATACAGACAATATCTGATTAAATATCATTACTGACCGTGTCAGAGGCAGGGTGAGGCCACAAGGAGGCCAGGCCTGGCTGTGGTCTGGGAGAATCTCCATTATGACAGCAAGGCAACACAACTGGCCAGTGTCCCAATAATCCCAGTAATCCCAATAACGTCACTGCCTACCATCATAGATTATTGGGATCTATGATCAATAAGAAATATGACTGTATGACTAGTGAAATATACTAAAGATTTGGTAAGATGCCCATGTTACAATGATGTTTTCTTTTTGATCTGACAGAGCAACGTGTAATTACTGCAACAGTACATAATCAGTTCCTGTGTTGTTCCCATATTATAAGCAAGCAACTGTGTATTTTAACGAGACTACTAGAGAAGAACGTATATCTGCTAAAATGTGAAAGTCAATTGTTCGTTCCATTGCAGCGCCCAACAGCAAAGCTTCGCTTCCGCCATTTTGGACTGAAAGCGATTACCGGACTCCAGTTAGCACATCCACCTAAAAAGTGTTGTACAAAAGTAAAACAAAATTATTTATATCTTATCGTCAAGGATGTCATTAGTTTTGCAGGTATTTAGTCATAAACCAACATTTTGATCTGATGATTGTATTAAAAAGTCAGGGGAACCCTACATACTAGGGCTGTCAATCGAATAAAATATTGAATCACGATTAATCACGTGATTGTCCATAGTTAATTGGGATAAAATCCCAAATTAATCATTTTTTATCTGTTCAAAATGTACCTTAAAGGAAGATTTGTCAAGTATTCAATACTCTTATCGACATGGGAGTGGGCCAATATGCATATTTATACAAATGTATGGCATATATTTATTATTGGAAATCAATTACCAATATAAAACAATGACAAATATTGTCCATAAACCCTCACAGGTGCTGCATTTGGCATAAGAAATATTTTCAAATCATAACATGGCAAACTGCAGCCCAACAGGCAACAACAGCTGTCAGTGTGTCAGTGTGCTGACTTGACTATGACTTGCCCCAAACTGCATGTGATTATCATAAAGTGGGCATGTCTGTAAAGGGGAGACTCGTTGGTACCCATAGAACCCATTTTCATTCACATATCTTGAGGTCAGAGGTCAAGGGACCCCTTTGGAAATGACCATGCCAGTTTTTCCTCGCCAAAATTTTGCGTAACTTTGGAGTGGTGGTTAGTACCGATGGATTCCTTAGGTTGTTCTAGTTTCATATGGTGCCAGCATCTTCCCTATAGCTTTAAAACTGAGCCCGCTACAACCTCAAAAAAAGTTGCGTTAATGCGTTAAAGAAATTAGTAGTGTTAAATAGAATTTGCATTAACGCGTTATTTTCGCGTTAACTTTGACAGCCCTACTAAATACATAAAGGTGGTACATGAAGATCTGTGCTAAATTTCATGGCTATCCATCAAGAGGAACAGTCAGAGGAACACCGAAGTCTGTAGGATTTTGTCCATGAATGACTGTACAAACATCTGTTTGTAAATCAAAAGATGTGTGAACTGTGTTTGAGTGGGTTTGCCCCTAAATCTGAGCAAGCCATAGCTTGCTTGAAACAGCAGTAACAAATATCCCTGTATCCCTAGAACGCACATGATAACCAGTGTAGATAGATGCTGGATGAAGAATGAAATGGGGGGGAAAGGGTTTGGCTGAATAGGGGTAGAGTTCCCTCAGAGGTCGGGGGGGTGTTGAAATATGGAAGCTGTAAACTTCTATTACCGCTCAACAACAAGAGAGCCTTGGGCCACCATATAGTGACAGTAGCCCACATTTCTGTCCCATAAACCACAAAGACAATTAGTGTTTGTTGATTTAATAGTGACTTGTGTTCCTGTAAACTATTCTCATTTTGCAGGAGACCCCCGTGTGTTGTTGCTGCCACTTCACAGAAAACTCACACCAGAGAGGATGAGACAGGACAGGCCTCAACAAAGCTGATGTAAACCCTGATTTCCTGTTTTCTGTTTGTGGCCAAACAAACCCGTGTGCCTTTTTTCCTCTTGATTTTAGCTTACTCCTCAACAACATGCCATGTCCTTGTCTGCAAAGTCATCTGCACCTGTGATCTACACCTCTGGACAGACTGAGTGGTGGGGGGGCGTACAGCATGTGTCAAAACAAAAGTCAAAATCACTTCACAGCAAGTTCGAATTTTGCAAATTGAACCACAATGGCGAGGCAGGCAGTTACTGGCCTTTTATTACAAACTCAGATATCACCCAGGCGATGCTACACTCCAGAACCCACGAATGGACAAGATGCAGTTTAATAACTGTAGTCTGACCCTTCGTTTACTTGATTGGTACTACTCACTATATCCTGACAGTAGTACATGAGACAGGTAATCTGAAAAAAAAATCATATGCCTCTGTGTCCTCCGGTGCTCCTAATGGCATCTGCAAGATTTCACAGACCGGAGGAAAACAACCAGTCAGAGCTCATCTGGAGTCTGCCGTTCAGCTTCTGGTACATGAGAGCCACGAGCTCACGAACTCCGACCAAACGGTCAAACTAGGCAGCGCTGATGGTAAAATGGTAAATGGACTTGGACTTATATAGCGCTTTTCTAGTCTTCCGACCACTCAAAGCGCTTTACACTACATGTCAGTATTCACCCATTCACACACACATTCATACACTGATGGCAGAGGCTACTAAGGTGCCAACTTTGCCCATCAGGATTTAATCTAAATACTCATTCACACACCGATGGCTATGCCTCCGGGAGCAATTTGGGGTTAAGTGTCTTGCTCAAGGACACATCGACATGTGACCCGGAGCAGCCGGGGATCGAACCACCGACCTTCCGATTGGTGGACAACCTGCTCTACCCTCTGAGCCACAGCCGCCCAAATCAAATATGAATCAATATTCTGTTACTGTAATACCTATTTCTCTCCTCAAATTTTGTCAGAAACATTTTGTAGGGTACTGTTTAGCTGTTAAATGAGAAAGTTTGTGACCCGGCAGCCATGTTGAGATCAAGTTGAGGAGATGCCAAGCATCGTCCACCAGCCGGAGCACAGCCGACTTCTGTCAGGGCTAGATTTTTTTAAAGCCTGAAAACAGAGCCATAATGGCCCTAATGTATAAGTTTCATTTCAGAATTATTGGTTATAGAATTGTATTATACCCTCAAAACACCTGGCACAACCCTTTTAAAGCTGAAGTAGGCGAGATTGGAGCAAATATGATATAAAACGGTCACCATATCCTGACAGTAGTACATGAAACAGGTAACCTGAAAAAAATCATGTGCCTCTGTGTCCTCTGGTGCTCCTAACGGCATCTGCAAGATTTCACAGACTGGAGGAAAACAAGCAGTAAGAGCTGATCTGAGGTCTGCTGTCCAGCTGCCGTCTATGAGTGCCGGCTGTCAATCACTCGCGAACTCCGACCAAACGGTCGAACTAGGCAGCGCTGATCAAATATGAATCAATATTCTGTTACGTTAATGCCTATTTCTCTCCTCAAATGTTTTCAGAATCATCTTGTAGTGTACGGTTTAGCTGTAAAATGAGAAAGTTTGTGACGCCGCCGCCATTGTGAAATCTAGTGAAGGAACGCCAAGTTCCGGTCACATGACCGGAGCACAGCCAATAGGAACGCTCTCTCAATGAAATGAAACCTGTGATTGGTCAAAGTCTTCCCTCACTGGCTTAGATTTTTTAAAGCCTGAAAACAGAGCCATGAGGAGGAGCAGAAGTCTAGTTTTCTCTCAGAACACTTGAATTACAATATGCTGAAAGGTTATTATGGAATTTTTGCCCAATGATGCTAAAATATATACTGCCTACTGAAGCTTTAATATCATATAACAGCTCCTGCCCTTTTTAGTAGTTGGCAATACAAAGAAACACTGTTTAGTTGTCATGTTGTGTGAGAATGTTGGTTAGTATGGGAATGTTGCTAACATAAACAGTGGCAATGTGCTTGTTCTGCTGGCTGCCAGCCCTCAGAGGAGCAGTAAGTGTCCATTCCTTGGTTGTGCTTTAGAAGCCCAGTCTGGTTTTTCCTGCTTCTCTTCCTCCAATACTGCTGACCATTTACTGCACCTTCCCGTCCTCCTCCTTGACTTTACAGCCCATCCCCCCCCCACCGTTTAAGACGCTGATGCACGTACAAACACACAAAGCCACACACACACACGTGCACTTCCATTAGCACGCAAGTGCGCACTTTAAAAACGTGCACTCTTTCTCTTTCTTCACACACCCACACACACACAAATACAAACTAGCCTAAGGTTAACCCCCACCCTCATTCGAAAGCCTCAGAGGTCAAAGGACAAAGCCCAGGCAACTGCAGGAATTCTCCACTGCTGCTGTTTGGTAGCCCTCGCAGTCTCTCAGCCATGCAAACACACACTGTCCACTCCACAGCCTGTTCAAACACACTAAAACTTTTTCACTGCTTTATCTTGAGGACAATATTTAAGTAGGATCTATAACCACAATTAACCAAGAAGGTTACCCATCTGTATCCTCATCACATGCAAATACTCATACTCTCTCTGTTTATTAACTACATTAACTACATTAAAGGTAGATATAAGTGTGTATAAGATCTCTACTATACGTAAATACGTTAGTGTGTGTGGGGGACAGCCTAACTAGGCTTTATGATACAGCTGCAGCTCTGTTTGAGGCATCCTCATAGGCTGGAGCATGTGTAGACTCGAACGCCTCAAAATATATGTATAGATCGGTGGCAGCACTCAAACAAGGTAACTGACTATTTTCTTGATTTGTCAATTTATCATTTGATCTATGAAATGTCAGAAAATAGTGAGAAATAGCCATTTTTTTTTTAAAATCATGATTTCCCAGAGCCCAAGCTGATGTCATGTTTTGTCCAACTAACAGTCCTAAACCGAAAGATACTAAGTTCACTGTGCATTTAAAACAGAGGAAAGTAGAAAATCATCACTTTGGAGAGGCTGGAACTTGGATTGTTTCTCTTTTTTTTTGCTGGAAAAATGATTGATGGATTGTCAAAGTAGTTGGCGATACATTTTCTGACAATTGACTAATCAATCCATAAATAAGTCCTTTCAGAATGAACAGAAACACCATTCAATTTAATACACAAAGTGTTTCTATTTGACAATCCCATCAACAAAGAGAAATGCTTCCACAACGCTTCAAACTGTGGTTAGACTGTGAACTTGTCCACCAAAAATCACTAAAAGCATGTTGCCTTCATGCTTTGAGAGTTTGCAATAATCAAGATTCAACCTGTCATCAGAAAGTGTAACTCCGGGAGCCTCGTCAATGACAATAAGGCTGCTTTGGCCATCTTTCAAAGCAGCTTTTTACAGTAGCCACGCCTTGTAATTGGATAATCTTTTGTTTGTTTTAGTAGTTGTAGTATAACCAGTCATAGTTTAATCATGTTTGTAAAGCACACAGTGTTGCATCATTGTATGAAGTGTGCTCTATGAACATATTTGAGTTGGCAGAACAATCTCTTCCATCTGTTCTGGCTCTGTTAAACAGTAGTTAATGTTCACATGCTAGACGCTGAGACAGCAGTTGAGTTGCCATGGGGAGAGTAAAATATTAAACTGTAGATGTTAACATTCATAAATTTGAGTTTTGGAATTTAATTTCTAGTACAATTAATTTGCCATTCGGGTAAATGCTATAGCATATATGGTTCAACAAGCCCACGGTTCGGTTTGCACAGTCATTGAACGGTTTGTTATTTTTATTGTTTGGTTTTGCGTCCCTACTCTAAACCCAGCCTGAGGGTCTAGCCAATCTAGCAGGTCTAGGCTTGACAGATAGAGAATGCAATTAGTAGCACCAGCAGCTACAAAGACAAGACGTATGTGACATCTGTAATGGTCTATAATGAAAGTGCTGCAGCAAGTGGGTGAATGGAATGGATACACTCCCTGCTTTCCTTTAGTTTTCTGCTCAAGTACCTCAAGCGTGGCACTACAACTACAACCAGCCGGCTAAAAGCAGAACATGCTCCTGCAGTGTGAGTCTCTGAGACAGCATGGGCCATGCAACTCCAAAACTACCTTGAAACACAAATTATTAACACTATGCTAACTCTAAAACAGTGTTCCCCATAAACAGTACAAGTAATATTTTTGTTTATTACTTTGTTGAATTCTGATCTGGTCAATTATGGCATTCTACGGTCTGTTATTCCTTTATAGCAGACCGTTGCTATGTATAACAGACTGTTGCTATGGGCGCAGTTCTGATATCATTTTTGTGTCAAATTGTGTCTGTCAAAGTGAGATTCTCATGTCTTTTACATTAAAAAGCAGGTTTAAGTGCTATATAAATACTGTTATACTATCAAAACGCTCAATATACGGAGAAACACACAGCCCGTATTCAGAAATTGTGCGTTTGAAACAAGCTGTTAGGATTTCTGTCCATTTGTGATGTCACAAATATACAATATTTAGATCATTACGCGGTTTTAAACGTAAACATTCTAAATGTGTCCCACTTTATTTCCTGTTGCAGTGGATGTAAATAACATCAGCTGAGAGGAAGTAAACATAGACCCAAGCTGTTGCCTAACAACACAATTCCACTGCAATTCCGTTGAAATGCATTAAAACGGAGCGGTTCGGACAGAGGGTAAATACAGGTATATTCAGGCAGACAGTATGAGGAGAATAAAGGTTTTTTTTAACATTACAGCATGTAAACATGTTCTAGTAGAAACACAAAATACAAGTATGAACCTGAAAATGAGCATGATATGGGACCTTTAAGTAAGTAGCCATGTAATAAGCGGGATAATGTACAGCTAGTGGGTCATGTGAATTAAAATCCTTCAGGGCGATGACCCCGTCTGGGTTTATTTCAAAACAATGACCGGCTCGCTGTACATTATCCCTTACACAATAAGCAACATATCTGTACCATGCTCACCTCCCACTCGTCCTGTCTCTTCTTTAGCTGTTCACATTTGCGCAGCTTGCAGATCTGCTTGCCCGTCTTGCGGTTCATACAGTTTGCGCAGGTACCACAGTTCGCTTTCCGAAGGCAGGGAGTGCAGTCGCCACATTTCTTCCTCCTTTTTTTCTGGAGGTCGACAGTGGCGTCCGGGGAGGTATCGAAGGGAGACAGAGAGAAGAGCCCCGCTTGCTGGTGTTCGGTCTCTATGTATTTGCTCAGAGGAGACGTTGTCTCTAAGGATTTCCTGTGCAAGTGGAGAGACTGAGCCTCCTCCGCGGCCATGGAGAACTCATAAAGGTCCTCAGGTGGCGGACCAGGCCCTGCCCTTGGCCTCGGCATGGTGACTGTCCTCACTTATGTCTATTCTGTCTCTTAAATTAGCAAGATTGAAAAACACGGGTAAACACAGTGAAGTTTAAAAAGTTTAAAACAAAGTTTGGCAGGTAGATGACTTGTCTCGGATCAGTCTGTGCTGTCGACTTTGTCTATCTAGATATTAAAACCAGCTGGAGAAAGCCTCAATCCCCTTGACTTTGTGGGCTGTTGCCAAAAAGTTAGCTTCATGTTCATCTTGTCTTTTAGTCTGAGCCCTCCAGGGACAGCTTTATGATATTATATTGTGGTCTTGGTCACCCGGGTGGCCCTGGAGAATTTCGGTGGTAACTTGCAGTATGGAGTCCATCTTTCCCAGCTACCCTTTGGGATGGTTGGCGGTCCACCACAGTCTGGGTAGCGTAGCTGGAGCCTGGGGAGTCATGGTGGTGTCTGCACGGCCTGGGTACAATCTGGAAAGACAAAGGGATAAAACAAAACATTTTTAATCAATGCTAGAATGCCCCAAAAAAGTATCCATTCACATTTCTTTTCTAGGTTTCCAGTGGGGACCATAAAATATCTGAACATACATGTGCCATAAACATAACAAGTTATATAGCCAACTAGTTTTTTTTTTTCTTTAACACTGGTGTATCTCTAAGAGAACAAAGCACAACAATGTGTTATGTGTGATATTCTCTTAGGTCTCCTATGAAATGGATTCTTTATATACAAATATTTTACTGCAAAAGTGGTTAAATTGACAGTTTTTGTGACACACCACATAAATAAAAAGAAGTGCAGCATAAAGCCAGGACGAATGGGAGATGATACACCTAAGCTGATTTCATAATGCAAGCTCTGATTGATCCCAAATTTGGTGTGATAGTGGCCAGGGGGGGTTCCTCTACATGTGTGAAGAAACAAAATGTCAATACACTGATGCATTGAGGAAATACAGTACTACAAACACATGAGTACAATAAGCGGAAATATCAAGTATGAAGGTCTACGATGAATGTATTCATTTACTTTAGGAAGCTTTGGCTTGGCTGGAGAAATTGTAACACACCACTTATTGAAAGTTTTGTATCAACTTTGATTTAAAGAGTAAATAAATGCCTTTGATGCAAAAGTAATAATTTGCACTTCAACCTGTAAAGCTTCAGTAGGCAACATTTTTTTGGGCATCATTGGGCAAAAATCCCATTATAACCTTTCAGCATATTGTAATTCAAGTGTTCTGAGAGATAACTAGACTTCTGCACCTCCTCATGGCTCTGTCTTCAGGCTTTAAAAAATCTAAGCCAGTGAGGGAAGACTTTGACAGGTCATTTCAGAGAGAGAGTGTTCTTATTGGCTGTGCTCCGACTGGTGGGCGGTGCTTGGTATTTCCTCAAGCTATTTCAACATGGCGGCCGGGTTACAAACTTTCTCATTTTACAGCTAAACAGTACACTACAAGATGATTTTGAAAACATTTGAGGCGAGAAATAGGCATTACAGTAACAGAATATTGATTCATATTTGATCAGCGCTGCCTAGTTTGACCGTTTGGTCGGAGTACGCCAGTGATTGACAGCCGGCTCTCATAGGCGGAAGCTGGACGGCAGACTACAGGTCGGCTCTGACTGTTTTTTTTCCCTCCGGTATGTGAAATCTTGCAGATGCCGTTAGGAGCACCGGAGGACACAGAGAAACATGTTTGTTTGTTTTTTTAGATTACCTGTTTTATGTACTAGTGTCAGGATATAGCGACCGTTTTATAAAAAGAATTTTTTTAAATCATATTTGCTCCAATCTTGCCTACTTCAGCTTTAAGTATGAATATATAACATATTCCCATACAAACACAAAACGTTCCCCTGGTCTATTTTTTTCTTGCTTTTTCCATCTTTTGAATGTCACTCATCCAACGTTTGCACCCAGGAAAGGGGCACGAGCTAAACTCAGTGCACATCAATCCCACTGAAAGGCACTGGAATTTTCTGCGGTCACTACAGGTCCCATAGGTGATATATATACTAGTATCCCAGCATGTAAACTACACATACACGCCATCAGAATGTGCTTTGACCATGCTGTAGTGTCCATTACATAAAGCAAAGCATAAAGCATAAAGCATTTCAAGATGGCGGTGCGGTTAGACGCAGCGGCCCAGCGCTCTCGTTTTGGCAGTTTATGTATGTTTTTTGTGTGTGTATGCCTTCTCACCGGAGCGATAGAGGGATATCTGCAATGATTTGAATGTTTTTATGGTTGCGTTTAATGTTTGCTTTTACTGCAAAGAGCTGCTAAACTGTTTTTCGTTGTTTTCAGTGACAATGACAATAAAGTCTCTATTCTGTTTTATTCTATTCAAAGGTAATGAGGTCAACTAAGAAATAAAGATGAAGCAAATTTGAAAACTCACACAATGCTCTATTTAAGGCAATGGTTTATACTGTCATATTACATTTATCATTTATCAGATATAACCAAATGTTATCTAGTCAGATGTCACTTCACAACCGGCATGAACTTACATAGTTGGTATAACTGGCTGTGCAGTATTTGATAATACTAGATGCTTTGCCTCATATTAGAGTTCAGTCTGAAGTCCCTGATTACCGTCTGGATCCTGTCTGGTTTCCAAACACAGCTGTCAGTGCTGCACATGCAGTTGGCTCACAGCCATACAGGCCTACGTGAGTAGTTTGAGAAGATACCATGTTTTAATGGCAGACCCCACATGGACGGGGGGCTTGTGTCTCCCTGAATGAAAGAGGGGGGGGTGATAAGTTGATGCCAGGGACAGTCCTCTTTGTCTTGTGGTCACACGCTCCAGTCAACCGTCTATAAAGTGAATTGTGCTGAGAGAAGCCAATGTTTCTCTGCTGCTGCCTTCACAGCCGGCACTGAGCAGGTTCTTTTAGATTTTAACAGCAATGCAGCTGGAGGGTAGAAGCCACTATAAAATATGTAGGCTACTTTCATTTAGCATTACCCTGTGGGCTTATGCATTAACATGGATTTAAATTAATATGGATTTAAAAAAAGTGAAACCTTGCAGCTCAGGCATGGCCTTTCAAGGCGGGAAAAACGCTAATTAGCTTTCAGTTGTGGTAGAATGAACTTGTTGCTGTTTGTGTCTCTGGCCTGAGCTATAACTGACATTTACAATTAAAATAAATCAAATGAGACATGCCCAGTAACAAATAATGTCCCCAAACACGCTATAGGATAAAACTAAATATGTAAACCTAACTTTTGTTTTTGCTACCTAAAATTAAACGCTAACGTTATCTTGTTTGCAGCTTTGCTAGCTGGCTAGCACACAGCCTACGTTATTAACATGTAATATTAACAGAATAACACTGTGGCCTCATTATTCATTTTTGTTGCACATGTAAGTATAATTTATGCTACCAAACGTATTTGTTTTGGACAAAAAACTTACCAAATGGGTTTCCATGGTGTACCGTTAGCTTATTTGAAGTAATGTTATTAGCTGTGAAGGCAGATTGCAGTTCCTCCACCTGTCCACTGAGACAGTGGAGCATTAGTTGGGGAAAAGGTAGCCAGCATTTAAAGCTAGACCTACAGGTAAAGGTCTGTGAATGACCGGCCTCAGTGTGAAATAGACTAAACATCACTGGGCACTACCTAATGACACAGATGCGCGTGACAACGGCATGCGCTCTGCCAGCTTCACACGTGCTTCAATCAACACTTTGGCTCTTCTGTAGAGCTGTATAACCCCCCCCCCCCCCTCCCCTCCCTGTCAGTCAGTCAGTCAGTCAGTCAGTACTGTACTGAGCTCTCCTCTGCTCTGCTCTGCCTCTGTTGTGACTGTTACTGTAGTCCACGTGGTCACCCGGCCAGGCCAGGCCAGCCCACAGCGATCACAGCCATCAGAGCCATCAGAGCAGGCATCGTTAGATGTACATTAAGATAAGGCTGTTTATCTACAGCAAGACACACAGATCACAGCAGGGGGCTGTGACTGAGGACACTGGGATGATTGCTTTAGGTGACAAAAACAGCACTTTAACCGGGTGCGAATACACACTTTAGATTTACATCCACGCGACAGCCTCGATCTCTGTTGCAGAGGTAAATACCTAAATCTCTTATAGTCACCAATACAAATCTTCTATTTTAGTAAAATCCATAAATAACATGTTTATGCAACTTCCAGCTGTTTTATATATATATATATAAGCTATAGCTAAAATAAAAAAAATAAAAAAATGCAGCTCAGAAACACTTGTTACTTCTGCAAACGAGCACATCAGAGTGGGTTAATAACCGACTCAACATCCATGTATGTATGCACAGGAAAAAAACATCATATTCACAATGAAGAGGACAACGTACCACCCGCGATGAGGAGTGGGTCTTTAAATGCGTCGATATTCCTCCTCACTTCAGCCTCCTTCAAACGCCTTTTAGCAAAAATGAAAAGAAATGATAGAAATGGAACAAAACTAGGCTACTTACACAGCATGATGAAAAAAAAATGAACAAAAAGTGCGGCTGCAAAAACTTTTCCACTTATAGAAATACTCGTGCACTGAAGAGGAGAGGGGGTGAAAAAAAGTTCTGGCCTAATGACATAACTCTGACTTAAAGAGAGAGGGAGAGAGAGAGAGGTTGTATAGCTTGGAGGGGTTAAAGTGATCAGTAAATTATGGAGTGGAGTCCTGCCAGCTGGAGCAGTGAGGGGGGGAGGTGATGTCATACAATGGGGGATGTGGGGTTAAAACTGGCCAATGTGATGCTGAGTTTAAATGAGGTCATAGACTGATTTAAAACTGCCCATATGATGTTGTAATGGCATATTTTAATTGGTAGCTCAAATGTTAAAGAGTGGGTTATAATCAGATTCCTGTGATGTCATGCCGTGGGTTTTGAACCAGATGTTGTGACATCATGAGGGGGGATGATGAGGATCAGGACCTTCAGGACCACTCCTGCACACACTGGGGTTGCTCTGTTCAGATGAAGGGGAGCAGTGACCCCGGCTGACACAGTTCAGGTAGTTCAGCTTTTTTATCACAAGTGAAGGTCAGTCAGCCTTATGATCCACCATCATCAGCTGCACAGAAGGAGTCATGCAGGACTGTGGTAGTGAAATGAATTGGAAATGGAGGGTGGTTTGGATATAAACATAGTTCAAAGCCCTAATGAAAAAAAAAACAGTGCCTGTGTACAGGACAAAGTGAAGGACAAGAGATAGAAACCCGACAGCTAAAATACAGATTGTTATATTATTTTGTGACCAACCTATAGTCAAATATCATTAAAAATAAATATTTCAACCATTAACAAAAAGGTTGTATATGGTTGGGTATGGGCATACATCTGCTTAAATAAAAAATAGATTTCCTTTTTTATTCATATTACTCATACAAGGGATGCACCGATACCAATACCGGATCAGATATTGGGCCGATACTGACTCGAGTAGCTCGATCGGGTATCGGAAAGACAGACAGAAAGACAGAAAGACAGAAAGTTTCCAAATCCGAATTTTGCCTATAGGGCACCAAAAGGGCTAGAGCCGGCCCTGTCTATTGTAATATACTGTATATGAAGTTAAAAGAATCAGAACGAAATAGAAACACCTTTTGTGGTTTCACTTATGATTATGGCTGCACAATAGTTTCATGATGCTGCACAATAGTTTCATGATGCTGTATTAAATCTAAATTGGGGGTTCCTGAACCACAAAGGTTATCTATCTGAGGTTTGTAGCCCGGCTGCATCTATTTGTAGTTCTTTGACATGAGAACGTTTGTGCGTTTCATCTCACAATGACTCCACATACATTTACAGAAATTATTAATAAATTACATATCAATAGGCTCACGACATGAATACGTTAGACTATGCCTAAAAACACTGCAAAAATATACATTAAAATGAGATCATATTCATCAAAAATGTCGCTTCAAATTTGGCTTCAAAATTTGTTTCAACATTTAGAACTGAAATAAATAGAGTAATCATTCCAAAGGACCTTAAGGTGTGGAGGACGGAACCTGCCAAAATAGAGAAATAAATGAATAAAGACATTAATGACTCAATAAATAAATAAACAAGTCATAAAATATAGCAAAAATAATATTAAAAATAAATGTAGCCATTGATAACGGTTGATCTGCACACCTGTACCGGTACAAGCAGCTGCAGGTCGACGACCCGCTGTACTAAATACGTTTGGGGAAGAAATAAGGGGTGAAATGCTAAGGGAAAATTGTGCATAAATAAATAAATAGACACATTTAAAAAAATAAATATATATAAAAAAACGAATGAAAACATAAACAAATAAATACAAAATAAATAATAAATGCTAAAATAAATACATTTTAAAAGGGAAAATTAAACAGAGTAAATAAATAAGGGAATTAACACAAAGGTAAATAAATGTGTGTTATCACTCAGTTATAACACATCAACTCTTTATTTTTACACCATTGTAACACTCCATTGGAGGCTGTTTAACAAACACACAAACAAAATGCTGTTAACACAAAATGCAAACCTTCGACATTTCTTCTGAGGTACCTGGCCATTATACCATTATACATAGTTTAATATATCGGGTTTATTTTGAGTTGTTTGAATTGATATTAAGATGTACAGTGTGATGCACTGAGAAAATCATTTTTGATAATTTGGACCACGGTGTTAAGCACCAAATTGACAGGATTAAAAAAAAAGTTCTTGGCCATGTTTCTATATGTTGAGGACAAAAACTGATACGGTTTGGTCATGATATGGTTAAATGACAAGCTGCTGTAGAGATAAAGCTTTTAAGAGGAATTTAATGACAATATGCAGAAATGGGAAACACTGTAACACAAGATATTACTTTAGCAAAATGGATCCTTTGTTTTGTTTAATAAATAATAATGAACGTAGAATAAAAACAGGTGAACATGTACCTGAAATTCTCTCAGAAACCTTCATAGTAATAAACAACTCAAACAGCTTAAGTCACTCTACATCCATCTCACTTGCATTAAAAGGAAATGTTAGTACCAGCAGGGGTGAAAGTGCATGATTGAGGACGGCTCCAGTGTCACATTCTCATATGTCAGTGTGCTGACTCCAGTGCTGCAGACAAAACCTTTGAATCATAGCACAAGAACAAAACAAACAGGAAAGCAAACAGACAACAGACAAATGCTGGAAAAAGGAATAAGAAAAACTGGACAGGAGAAGAAGAAGGACGAGAAGTAATACAGTGATATCAATTTCCATTTGGTGAGTTGCAATGAGGACTCTTTAAAAAGGACCAGTGTGTAACGATTAGGGGGATCTATCGGCAGAAATGGTATATAATATTAATAAGTGTTTTCTTTAGTGTATAATCATCTGATAATAAGAATAGTGTTTTCTTTACCTTAGAATGAGACATTTATAGCAACAAAAGGAGCGGGTCCCCTCTCCACAGAGTCCGCCATGTTGCGCTGCCATGTTTCTAGTCGCCCAGAACGGACAAACCAAACTCTGTTAACGTTTACTGCTTGGGCAGGAGTTGATAACGTTACTCACTCCCGTTGCCGCCACTCTCTCTGTCTCTTGCTTCACCACTCACTTCTATGCACTGGCTTCGCTTCAGATGACCCTAGAGAGGGTCATTCGCGTTATCGCGTCGGCCACCGTGGTTCTCCAATACGCTTGGCACACGAGAAGAGGCTTCAGTTGGTTGCAATCTCCTCCCCTCACCGCTAGATACCGCCAGATCCTACACACTGGACCTTTAATAAGGATCAGAGAAAAGTAATGCAGGACCATGCGCTAGGAAATTTAGGAGCAAGTTTTGTGAAAAAAAGATAATATTTGCTTTAATTTAGTTTTCTCTAGAATATAAGCTTAACTGCCCTACTGATTTATAGCAAAACTAAACTTACAGTATCAGCTGTTACAGCATATCGATTTGATCAGCTGCCGCTAGTTTCTCCACTCGGTTAAGTGCTGTAAGACAATGCTATTTCTTTTATCTTACAGAGGTCCTTTGACATGGGAAAACACTGAATTTCTGCCATACTACACATCTCACGCAATCTCAATTTATTGTAGGGGAATCTCTATTTTGATATACAACGGAGTGCTCCAGGGATGACGTATTTTTGTAGGCCAACCAGGGAGTTAGCATCGTCCTGGGTTCCCTCGACAAAAAGCCAACAGGATTTTTCCGTTGGGTTTTGAATTATTGCAGAAAATAAGCTCTGTGGCAAACATACATTTATGATACTTACACGTTTAGTTCAACAAGATAATCTCCACAAATGAACACCACTTTTATGATTTTCGAAGTGTAAATGCAATCGCCAGAAGTATAACGCCAACGTTAGGCTATAAACAAACTACAGTGCGAGTATAAACAACGAAGCTGTAAAGGCGGACAGTCGGCGTGATGACCTTTAGTAGTCTCATTTAGCCACCGCCTTTTTTTAAGACACAAAGGCTTTCAAATTCACATATTTATTGATGTATTTTATATCGTAGAACAAAACGTTAAAATCTTTTGAAGCTTGTGTTAACCACAGACCTTATTTCTTATTTGCATCTAACTAATTCAAAAAACCCATTGACTTCCAGACGAGGGAACCGGAAGTGCTAAAATGCTAACTCGTTTCCGGGTTTTAGGACTCATTCCTGTAGAATTCTATTGGTCCAATATCCAATATATGTTGTTCAGAGTGTGAAAACAGTCAGCAGCACACATCTATCGAGACAAACATGCCATAGACAATGAAATACTGTGTGGAGACGTGGAGGACAGACCCTTCCAAACCTGATACCTGCAGCTGAAACCATAAAGCATCAGATTGTGGCTCGCTGTTCGCTTGTTAGAGCTTGAAATGTTTGAACTTGATGAAGCCAGGATTAACACAAACCGGCACTCGTGTAACTGCTTGGGTTTGGTTTGGGCTCAATATTAAAATGATCAGTGAAAATATAAATAGTGATGAGTTGGGTTTGGCCTGAGTTTCAGCTTGGACAGAGAGACTCTTGGTTCAAACTGTCCAGACTCACAGCTCTAACCAGGTTACTGGACATTTGATGCTTTTACTTCAACAGAGGTCCTATGCGCAATGGTCCGTTCTTAACTGCTACATGGAGCCTCCAATTTGTTAAATCCTGAAATGCATAAACACAGGGAATGTACCAACTCCCCTCCCCTCCCCCCCATCACATCACCCCTCAGTCTCATGGTGGTTTGGTCCAGTAGTCACAGAGCAGCAGTCTTTATGTCCGCACCTGGAACTTGCCAGCCTTCGTCATGTATTTGATGCCTTTGAAAGGTTTATACTTCTCACCGTACATGTCCAGTCGATTCACCTTCAGACCTGTTGAAGGACAAAAATACAGATTTTTCCCCAATTTGCATTTCTAAATACAGTCTGATGTGCACTGAACTTTTGTTACTGGACAAGAGCAAACACTTGCAGCAACACAAAAAAAACAACCTGGCTTGAATGTTTGAAGATGGTTCATTTATGGACCTTCCAGAGAGATTTGAATAGGCTACAACAACTACAGAGATGTCAGCATTAGGTTTCTACTCGACCTCACTTACTCTATATCCACTCTCAGCTCAGTGCTGTATTACCATTACAGCGCAAAGCATCAGATTTTCCCAAAAAGATATGCCTGGTGAAGTTTGAAAATCCCAGATGTTATTTAACACTCACAACTGTTCTGAAAGTATTTCCAGAATCCTTAAAAAAGTTAAAGATGTCCTCGGAGGACAAAACTTCAGTCCTGATCATAACAACCAAATATTCATTCATTTTTTAGAATGTTAAACCTTTAAATGGCAGTTTGTTTTCATAATGTCACTGTTGTTATGGAAAAAACACAAGAATTGAATTATTTTCTGTACAGTAAATGCTAAGGGGCATTTTTTTCACAGTCTGGGATACGTCAACGGTTAGCTACAACAATGATGTTGATGCATTTATATTTTTTGTGCAGTTTCCAATAATAAAAAAAACACACACTCCCACCTGTTACTTTAGAGGACAAAAATGCCCCCTTCCTAAAACAGCTATAGAATACTATATATTAATATTATTTTCCAATTTCACTGAGTTAAATTTTTCAACCAACATTTCAATCATTTTCAGAAGTGTAACCCTTTAAATGCCAGTTTGTCACTGTTGTTGTTGTTGTTTTTTATATGAAAAAAAGCACAAATATTTAATAATTTTCTATATACTAAATGCTAGGGGCATTTTTTATTTTCTATTGGTCATGTCAATGATTAGCAACAACAATGATTTTGATGCATTGCATCAAACACTGCAGTGCTCTGTAATACAGCAGCAATACCCCTAGTGGAAACCAGGAAAATAGCTTGTATTTGCCCCCATAGAGAGAACGTGAGATAATAGCTCAATCTGCTGGAAAAATAGTAAAAAAAAACTGCAATTTTGAAGCCAGGGCTCTAAGATTGAAAGCCTAGTAAAATATAATGCATGATTTTATGCTGTAATGGCCGAGGGATCAATAAGTGTGGGTTTTAATGGGTTTCAATGGGGACATTTTTGTCCTTAAAAGGTCTGAGTGTCTGTATTTTTGGCTTAGACAGTTTATTATAAACTTATTTTAGGAGCTGAGGTTGAACTTCCAAAATTCTGCTGCACCATAGAAAAGATGTTTAACTCATTTCCCAAATTCCCCCTCTTGTTCTAATCCAAACAAAGATAATACTAGATGACATGCTCTATGTTTGTGTTCAAAATGAACAAAGTATTTTGTTGCGCAGGTCAGGACATATAATTCATTTCATGCTACCTGGATTATGAAATACTGTACATCTCAAGTTGTGAAACAGGTTACAAAGAGTGATGAAGAGGATTCTAGGGATACCTTCAGAACGGCAGCTACTGTTGTTAAATTTTTAGGAAAATCAAATGCTTAGCACTGTGATTCAAAATTAATGGTAATACACAAAAGTCACAAACTGGGACTAATCACACCAGTGCTAGCCTAAATTGTAGTTTAAAAAAAACAACTATACACTTAATTAAATGCATGTTAGACATATTGCCTTAAATGTTGGGAAATTAGGATTTTTAGCTAAGAATGTTGGGCAATATTGCTTTGCATTTTACCTAAAATCCTGTATAGAATAATCACATGCTACAGAAATATGTCTGCTAACCAAGCCCACATCACTCTATAGCTGAGGATTACCATTAAAGCAAATCATATACTAATATATGTAAATACACTGAGTTAAAAAACAAGGAATAAAATGAGTACTTCTGTGTATCACAATCTGCTTATAGAGTCCTGAAATGATGTAGTGAATACATCAGAGTCTGATGTCATGTGAGGAGATGTATTAATGCATTTGGCACCATCTAGTGGCCATTGTGTCACTGTGCTCACAGAATGTGACAGTCAGGTGGTTATCAGCTGAGCAGGCTGTGTGATGAAAGCTTCTCTTGTGTGTGTGGGGGTTGAGGTCAAATTATTCTCAATACAGAATCGGACTCACTGAAACAGTCTGGCTGTTGTGTGTGGGAGTTTAGCAGGATGTGCACTGGGTGTTGTTTCACAGAGAATCTCAATCAAGAAAAAACTACTCCTGCAAGAAATGAAGGAATTCCTGGAATGACGCAATCATGACAGCGTGAGGATAAGTGTGATACCTAAATTATGAATTTGATACAATACCCTGCCTAAATATATATGATATGGACATTGAAACAATACCACGGCAAAAACCTAAAACGTCAGGGAAAGTAATGGAATAAGAACCATAGACTGTATTAGATATGGACGTTGTCTCGGTGACGTCACCCATAGGTTTCCAAAGTGAAGCTCCAAGTGGGTGGCTCCGGCCGTCGCCATCTTGGTTTTTTGGAACTACATGACCATATTTGGACGAGAGGGTGGAGCTCATAGTGAGGCTCGGCGGAAAGCAGTTCCCTTTAGCATCACAAACGCAAAGTTAAAGTAAGTTTTGGCTAGTAAAAGCTAAGTGTGTCTGTACCTGAGATGGCCATCTGTTGGATCTTGAACTGGATGTTGATGGTGGGGTTCTCGTCAGGTTTGGAGGCCCCGGCCTGCAGGCTCATGGTGCCTTTAAGGCTGGGAAGCTTCTGTGGGTTGATCTTGCCAACATCCCATGACAACATCTAGCCCAAAAACAAAACATTAAGATGTCAATATAAGATCATGCACTTTTCCCTTCTTCTCTCTTTCAGGTGTATAAATACACAATTGCTAAGTACCTTTGTGACTGGGTCAAAGGTGTATGTTCCCTGGGAGGCGTTGAGGTTGGCGTTCAGGACGCCCCGGGGCAGCTGGCTGCTGACTATGACCGACTCCACGGCCTTGCCCATGGTCTGTTTGGGTCCCAGAGTCAAGTCAAAACGTCCCTGGGAGCTTCCCTCTCGGAAGGTGATGTTGTGCTTGACGTACACTGGGATCGCCACCAGGCTGAAGAAGAAGCAGGCCAACGAACAACAGGAATCAGAGTCATACGAGCCAGTGGAATAGTAGTTGTAGTGTACATTTTGTGATTCCGCCGTTGAATTCTAATATTAGTACACCGCTTGGGAGAAAATCCTTAAGACAGAACACATACCGTAAATTGGCAACTATTGAAAAATGGATAATGTGCTGAGTGGTGTTTCAACTTTATGTGTCTTTGCCATAAAAGTGACATAAAATGACATAAAATGATCCTGAAGGAAAAAACACTGACTTCTGAGAGCTGACGTGGTAGGAGAGCAACCGGAAGTTTCCATCAGGGGGGATGAAGGAGAGGATCCGCTCAGCTTCCCAGCGCTTGAACCGAACACACGGGTGGAAGCTGACATCATCCAGCAGCCGAGGATTCTGGGAGAGAGAGGCAGAGGGGCCAGTTGGGTTCATCAAAGATCATTCCATTGCTTTTGCTGATGGCTTTTGTTTTTCCAGCTGTTTGAACAATTTTGACTTCTTGTGCAAAAGCAAAAAGGATTATCATCAGGGATGTCACGAGAACAGATACTTCGGTACCAAGTCAATGCCAAAGTTCTGAAAACGTGATGGTACTCGTTTTTCTACAGTACCGCTGGTACCGTTAGGGGTGGAGACTAACGGCGTCCCGTCGTGTTTGTAAACTCATTATCTACACGTCCAGGGGATGCACCCTATTAAACCCTGATGATGCTACATTGCGAACAACAAATCTGTGTTGAAATCGGCAGGACGAGAGCTAGTTAATGTTATTACACAGCTTTGTTGAATACACAATTCTGATTGGTCAATCACGGCATTCTACGGTCTATTATTTCTCTATAGCAGACCGTTGCTATGTATAACAGACCGTTGCTATGGACGCAGTTCTGAACTCGGACTCTGGCGGACCATTTTTGTGTCAAATTATTGTTTTTTTAAAGTAAGCAGCCGTGTAATAAGCGAGAAACTAGCGGGTCATTGTTGTGAAATAAACCTCTTCAGGGTGATGCAAGACCCCTCAGCTTCGCGTCATGGTGCCACATGTCGCCCTGTCAGGGTTTATTTCACAACAACAACCGGCTCGCTGCACATTATCCA
Source organism: Sebastes fasciatus (assembly GCF_043250625.1). Lineage (NCBI taxonomy): Eukaryota > Metazoa > Chordata > Actinopteri > Perciformes > Sebastidae > Sebastes > Sebastes fasciatus. The sequence continues at coordinate 4,537,720 of NC_133800.1, forward strand.
TTACTTACCTGTTAGCTCCGTGCAGGACTGTGCTGCTTACAGGCTGCAAACAGCTAACGTTAACCGGCACTCGTCCTGCCGACTTCAACACGGGAGGTACCATTGATTTACATTATGAGGCGTTCAGGCTCTATTCAGTAAATGAGCATTTAGTGTGTTCAAATGTAATCTTGTAAAATGTGAGAAACTTGAATAAATGCAGTTGTTTGGAGGAGGTTTTTACAGTGATATAAAATTTAAAAAAAACAGTATGCAAACGGTAATAAAGGAGTAGATGTTGAAGTACATGGGATTTATTGTTTTACTTTTGTTTTTTACTATGGTATTGAATTGGTTTCGAAAATTGTGGAATTTCACTGATATTGGTTTTGACTACTTCATTTCTGGTATTGTGACAGCTCTAATTATAATAACTTTATAGAAAAAATAAGTGGAGTCTGGTGGAGTCTACGAGAACTTATAGTACTCATCCCAGCGTTACATGTGGTACTTTCTACATTTGACTTGCAATTATTTCTTTTTTTTTTTGTCCTTTGCCTTACAGCTGAAAATAAACAGGAAAGGGTTGAAGGGGGGAGACGACACACAGCAAAGGGCTGCTGTGGCAAGCACCCAGCCCCGGTACATATGGGCGCCCGCTCCACCATTTGAGCTACCGGGGAGCGCCCCGCAATTATGCATGTCATTACAGAATGTGACTGTGAGAATGTGAGTCTGACAGTGTGGATCCACTGAGCACATGAAAAGAGTTAGCACATTTGTTGAAATTACACAAGAGGCTTAGAACTGTGAGAAAAGAGGAAACTCACCATAAATGAGAGAGTGAGGTCGGGCATGCCTGTCAGTTTTACACAGGCATCAATAACTCCCTGAATTTCTGCTGTAATGGTGGAGCCTGAGGAGGACGGTTGGAGGTTGATGTGAGGAGTTGACAGAGAGCAAAAAAACAACATATAAATTAACAACAAAATCAGTGTGAAGGCAGACACTAATGCTTGTGGAGTAAAGCTGCTGTTTGTTAATGCAAACATGTCAATTATAATATAATCAAATTACATTACAGTGTGCATTAAATTAGTCATAACTGACAGTGAAGTGTTTGATCGGCAGGCTGTTCAGACACAGACCTGATTTATCGATGATAGCGTCGATCTCCTCCACCACATCAAAGTAGGCCTCGTTGTTAGTGTATTTGACTCCGGTGCGTCGCCATGGCACCACCGACAGCTGGCCTGTAGGGAGCTGTTCACCAACATTGGTGCTACCTGGAAAACAGACATTAAGCAAATGGAAAATAACAAGCCCATTTACACAGTGCACACTTAGCTCTTAAACACCATCATAATACACATGCCATAGTGTAGATCCCTGTACAACTTGTTTTAATAACTGTTGAACCTATAGTGACTTAATGTGACATGAGGCGTCCCTTGTGTTTTAAACACCAGTTACTTGGATTAACTTGTCCAGCACCTCACATACACATTGCTACACATTATATCTGACATCACTATCATAACTTTACATAACAGAGTGGTGCAGGAATGAGTCCTACAACCCGGAAATGAGTTATCATTTTAGCTTTTTCGGTTCCCTCGTCTGGAAGTCAATAGGTTTTTTGAATTAGTTAGATGCCTGAAATAAGGTCTGTGGTCAACACAAGCTCAAGAGATTTTAACGTTTTGTTGTACGATATAAAATACATCCATAAATACCCCACTCGTGAATTTTGAAGCTTTTACGTGTCTTAAAAAAGGCGGTTGCTAAAAAGTGTCAAAATGAGACTACTAAACGTCATCACGCTGAACACTAGTCCGCCTTTAGCTTAGTGGTGGTGACGTGAATCATGCGACCGTGGTGTAGTTAGTTTATAGCCTAACGTTAGCTTTTTTTTTTTACTTCTGACAATTGCATTTACGCTTCAAAAATCATAAAAGTGGTGTTCGTTTGTGGAGATTATCTTGCTGAACAAAACGTGTAAGTATCATAAGCTTCTGTTTGCCACAGAGCTGATTTTCTGCAATAAACCAAAATCCGATGAAAAATCCCATTGGGTTTTTTTTCTCGAGAGATCCAGGGCGATGCTAACTTCCTGGTTGGCCTCCAAAAATAAGTCCTACCTGGAGCACTCTATGCTCTCACTAGTGGACAACTCAATGTTTCAAATGTCCAATTCAGTTTGAATTTTACAGGCACTATGGCCAGTGGTTAACATGTACAGTACATGGATTATACCTGTGATGGTGTTGACCATTGTGCGGAGGATGGTGGGAGGCTTGATGAGCTCTTTGAGGATGTTGGACTCTGTGGCCAGAGGAAAGCCGTTGTCCAGCATCTCCTCCAGCAGTTCATAGACCACTACCACATTGTCCTTAATAGCAGCCTCTGTACACACTCCAAAATAGTCCTGAGAATAAAAAACACAGGCAGGATATGAGTATTTTAAATCAGATATGAGTTATTTAAACTTAACTAAAAGCGGACTTGAAAATGCAGAGGGAGCCAGAACCTGGAACGTGTCGACGACTCTGTGCAGAAACTCGATGACAAACAGCGGCGGCACCTCACTCTGGATGACTGCGACAAAGTAGATGCGGTGCCTGAGAACGCTGATAAGGTAGTGGTGCGGTGTTGGTATCACCGGCGGGACGTTCTCCGGCTCGGTGGCCCGTTCCTGTGCCTCAAAGAAGTAGTCGCACACGGAGCGGCTGACCACGCTCTTCCAGTGCTTCTCCAGGAAAATGTCCCCCGAGGCGTTTACTAGGAACAGGCTGTGGATCATTTTGGCTGGAGGCTGAGAGGCTAACGATGAAAAGAGAAAACCAGAACACAATGAGAAAAGGTGGAGAAAGCTGAATAAATTGTTAGAAAGTGCTTGTAGAATTAATTGTGTTCATGTGTGAGGTCACTGGTTTATATTTAGTGTATGTCTCTACTGTACAGTCATTTAACACTAAATAGTGAATGTTTAGTTAATAATTAAGTTAAATTAAATAAAGCAATGTTTTAAACAAATGACAATACATTAAACATTCTGTCAATTTGATCAACATAATCAGTAAAATTAAAATAAAGTCAAAACCACGCACATATAAATACTACTACTACTACTGTAAGATGTCAAAATGTCTTCTGTGAAATAGATGTATTGTCTGTATTTTGCACAATGTGATGAAAGCATTATACTACTATATACAAAGCAATAATTCAATTATTTAACAGTTAGTACATTTAGGTATTTTACATATCAACAAAATGATCCAAATGCAATTATTTTGTAATTTCAGGGAGACATAAATGTGCTAGTGTGAACATTTCAGAATGAGTCTTCGAACAATAACGTCTATACTGTATGTATGTATCTATAAATATGTATATATATATACATATATATATATATATATATATATATTAAGACTGGCAAAGTTAACACGATAATAATACGTTAAAGCTTTTTAGGTTGTAGCAGGCTCCATTTTAAAGCTAGAGTTAATATACTGGCATCATATGAAACTATAAAACCTAATGAATCCATTGGTACCATGTCATACTAGCTTGTCGAAGGATGCTAAATAACGCTCCAAAATTACACTAAATTTTGGCGAGGAAAAAGTGGCATGGCCATTTTCAAAGGGGTCCCTTGACCTATGACCTCAAGATATGTGAATGAAAATGGGCTCTATGGGTAATCACGAGACTCCCCTTTACAGACATGCCCACTTTATGATAATCACATGCAGTTTGAGGCAAGTCATAGTCAAGTCAGCAACATGTTATGACTTGAGCATATTTTCTTATGATATATGCAGTACCTGTGAGGGTTTCTGGACAATATTTGTCATTGTTTTGTGTTGGCAATTGATTTCCAATAATAAATACATACATATATTTGCATAAAGCAGCACTCCCGTGTTGATAAGAGTATTAAATACTTGACAAATCTCCCTTTAAGGTACATTTTGAACAGATAAAAATTGTGCGATTGATTTGCGAGTAATCACGATTGACTATGATCCATCATGCGATTAAATATCTTAATCGATTGACAGCCATATATAGTGTTAGGACAAAAAAAATTAAATGAATGAAAACAGGAAGTCTATGCCTACCACTGAAAAGCCCTTCCTCCTCTCACATGACACATTTCTTGGGGGATAAAAGCAGGTTTTATGCTCTCCCTCACGCTTAAACACTGCTCATACAATGTGCTTACTTCAGTAGTAGAGGATTAAATGGGTCTGTGAGCTCAATGTGTGTATGTTTATTATATAGATACAAGTATATAGACACAATGTAGCTACATATTTATTTGATAATGTGAAGAGCAAGGCATTTTTTTGGTAATTTTTAATCTATGAGTAACGTCGGTATTTCACACAACACGTTAAGCCTTTAAAAAACAAAAAAAATATATAATTTACATTTCAATAATTATTACATGATTAACAATTGTTCAAACAAATTCACGGGGTGCACAACCTTTTTCAGAGCAACACGTGAATGAAAGGCTGCTGTGAACTACAGACTGAACTATAGACTGTGAACTACAGACTGAACTATAGACTGTGAACTACAGACTGTGAACTACAGACTGTGAACTACAGACTGAACTAGACTGTGAACTACAGACTGTGAACTACAGACTGAACTACAGACTGAACTACAGACTGTGAACTACAGACTGAACTATAGACTGTGAACTACAGACTGTGAACTACAGACTGTGAACTACAGACTGAACTATAGACTGTGAACTACAGACTGAACTACAGACTGAACTACAGACTGAACTACAGACTGTGAACTACAGACTGAACTACAGACTGTGAACTACAGACTGTGAACTACAGACTGAACTACAGACTGAACTACAGACTGTGAACTACAGACTGAACTACAGACTGTGAACTACAGACTGTGAACTACAGACTGAACTAGACTGTGAACTACAGACTGTGAACTACAGACTGAACTACAGACTGAACTACAGACTGTGAACTACAGACTGAACTATAGACTGTGAACTACAGACTGTGAACTACAGACTGTGAACTACAGACTGAACTATAGACTGTGAACTACAGACTGAACTACAGACTGAACTACAGACTGTGAACTACAGACTGAACTACAGACTGTGAACTACAGACTGTGAACTACAGACTGAACTATAGACTGTGAACTACAGACTATGAACTACAGACTGTGAACTACAGACTGTGAACTACAGACTGAACTATAGACTGTGAACTACAGACTGTGAACTACAGACTGAACTATAGACTGTGAACTACAGACTGTGAACTATAGACTGTAGCTGGGAGCTTATAACAATGACTGTCAGGGTGTATAATGGGTCCATTTAAAAGTGATTTAAAGGTCCCGTATCATGCTCATTTTCAGGTTCATACTTGTATTTTGTGTTTCTACTAGAACATGTTTACATGGTTTAATGTTCAGAAAGCACTTTATTTTCCTCATACTGTCTGTCTGAATATACCTGTATTTACCCTCTGTCTGAAACGCTCCGTTTTAGTGCATTTCAATGGAATTGCAACGGAACTGCGTTGGTGGCAACAGTTTGTGTCCATGTTTACTTCCTATCAGCTGATGTTATTTACATACACTGCGACAGGAAATAAACTGGGACACATTTAGAATGTGTACGTTTAAAACCATGTAATGGTCTAAATATTGTATATTTGTGACATCACAAATGGACAGAAATCGTAACAGCTTGTTTCAAACGCACAATTTCTGAACACGGGCTGTGTGTATTTCTCTGTATATTGAGTGTTTAGATAGTTTAACAGTATTTATAAAGCACTTAAACCTGCTTTGTAATATAAAAGACCTGAAAATCTCTCTTTTTACAATATGGGACCTTTAAATTAAATGCCTATTTTAAAAAAAGGGTTTGTCGCACAGCTCTCTGAGAGGCCACCACGTAACGTGATCAGGGTTTTACTTGATACAGTAAGTGATCATGAAGTTAAGGCTTCTTTAGTGAGCTTCAACTTAAAGCTGCTACATGATACATGACACCGGGATATTCATTAAACATGCGGCTACGCGATCAAGTTCTGACTGGATAGAACCAGCGCTACAGGAGCCTGGATAAACTGCAGGTACACATAACTATTACTGCGATACAACACTGAACTGTGTAACTAGCTATCTATCTGTGTTGTATAGCGGTCTGAGGCCTCCGGGTCCTACTAGATGCTCCACCAGTCTCCCTCCTCCTCCTCCTCCTCCTCCTCTCTCAGTCTCATGACGGAGGAACAGCCCGTCACCCGGTACCGGGGATGACAATACTTTACAACAACGAGGCTGTTTTTAACGGGAAAATGACCACTTACCACTCGAGCCGTTCATATGTTGCCAATGACTTACCGAAGACAGATATGTAGGTGTTCGTCTCGCCTTTCGCCCGTTTCTCCAGTGAGAGATGAAGCAGCCGTCGTTGCTTCCCGTTAGGTGGAGCAGCTCTTGATGTCAGGGACGACGGAGAGGACAGCGGACCAATCAGGATCCGAGGAGACTGTAAAGTCCCGCCCACTTGATCGAGTGATTGGTCAACAATACGGAAGCTGGTGACTCGTGACTGGGCTGTGATTGGTCCGTGGAGGGAGGGCGACAGTAAACACCAGTAAAGCTGCCCGCTGATTGGCCTCCAGGTGGAGCTGGTCTGACATTTTGTTTCCAGTATCAGATTTCATCTTGTGGAGTTCCTCTCCATTCAGACTGATGGATATCCAGGGACAGGGACAGGGACAGGGACATGGACAGGGACAGGGACAGGGACAGGGACATGGACAGGGACAGGGACAGGGACAGGGACAGGGACATGGACAGGGACAGGGACAGGGACAGGGACATGGACAGGGACATGGACAGGGACAGGGACAGGGACAGGGACATGGACAGGGACAGGGACAGGGACAGGGACAGGGACAGGGACATGGACATGGACAGGGACATGGACAGGGACAGGGACAGGGACATGGACAGGGACATGGACAGGGACATGGACAGGGACATGGACAGGGACAGGGACAGGGACAGGGACAGGGACATGGACAGGGACAGGGACAGGGACAGGGACATGGACAGGGACAGGGACAGGGACAGGGACAGGGACAGGGACAGGGACAGGGACAGGGACAGGGACATGGACATGGACAGGGACAGGGACAGGGACATGGACAGGGACATGGTTCATACAGAACTTCACTGAGAATAACACTGCAATACTTAGAGTCAAAATGCTTCCCCAGTAAGTCTGCAGCATACACTTCATAAAACATCTTATTTTGTTATATACATAGTAAATCTAATTTTATATTTTTCCCCTGAACAAGATTATAATAAAAGGCAAACATGAAGACTGCACTGAATACCATGGGATGCTGATGCTGGAGTCATAACTATTTATGAATGATACAATAACATTATATATACATATACATATATATATATATAAAATATATATATATATATATATACATATATATATATAATATATATATATATATGTATAAATATATATATTTATTTATTTATATATGTATTTTATGCATAAATATATATATATATATACATGTGTATGTATATATATACATGTGTATATATAAATTATATGTATAAATAAATATATATATATATTTATTTATATGTATTTTATGCATAAATATATATATACATGTGTATGTATATATATACATGTGTATATATAAATTATATGTATAAGTAAATATATATATTTATATATATATATATTTATTTATTTATATATGTATTAAATGCGTATATATATATGTATTATATGTATATATATAAAATATATATATATTTATTTATATATAACCTGTATATAGACCATTTTTCTTGTTGAGCACTTTTGTAACTGTTGTGTAAAGCTCAGTGTTTTCTTTAGGGTGTCTTCTGCACATCATATTTGTATTGTCTTGTATTTATATGATTTTATTTTGTTTAGATTTAAAGTTCTGGGTGTTAATTACTTTTATCATGCTTTTATTGTAAAGCACTTTGTAACCTTGTTTCGAAAGGTGCTATATAAATAAAATTATTATTATTATTATTATTATTATTATATTTAATATATATGAAAGCATTGTATAGCATAGCAACACCTTTACTACAACTTGTACACGGTATGTTGCATGTAACTACCTGGCAGCTCCAACCCTCAACAATGTCTCAGCTGATCCGATTTAAAAGCAGCAGAAGAGCATTAACCAGTTAGAGCTCTATTTGATATGTGAGAACTTCACAAAAAGAATACATGGAGGATAACAACTATAAGTGCACACAATGAATAAGATGTCTTTCTGATGTCTGACAGTTTACAGTCTGCAGCTCCACCTTCTTTCCAAGAGCAGCTCACACCCGTAAGACAAAGTTTCAACACACAAGCAAACAATGATGTTGGGCGAAATCCTACCCTCAACGAGTTAAACCCCTTACAGTCAATGTTAGTGGAACAGAAGAGCACAGACATCGGAACAAAATACTATAAGCTAAAATATCAGATCAGGTTTGCCAGTCCATAGTCTTATCCATCTATATGATGATAAAGAGCCTCTTGATGAGCTGCTGTCTCTTCTGGTGCATCCTGCTCTGTGGGAAACTGCTTCTACCAAGAACCACATACCAACCACTACATAATGATTACACTGGCATTATACATTTAATGTAGCAAATTGATCTAATCAATGAATACAGTTTGGGGATCTCCCTTATTCAGCAGGACTAAACAAATAAAAAGTAATAATTATCCAAAATGTAAATATGATACTGTGAGTCAGTGACTGAGTGATCAAAAGTATGCTTTTTGGTTTCCACAATATGTTTAGGAAGAAATGTTTAGAAGAAAACATTTAGCTGCAGTTCGCAGCCAAACAACACCTTCTGAATATTGTTAGGAGCCGTTCACCAACCGTGCTGACACCAGCGACTTGATAAGACTATGAGCTTTTACATATCTGCGACTCCCGTGTGTTCACAACCCAGTAAAATTCAAGGAGGCAAGGTCTGTGCATTTGGATTTAGTTGAAGATTTAAATGGGTGAGGAGAAGACACTCTCATTTCATGACATTCTACGGGGACATCTAGTGGCCACAAGTGGTCAAAGCAATTCCATAAACATCCAATAGTCCATTATTAATGCTCACCAAATGGGGTAAGATTGTGGTGTGGAGCTTTGTAAAACTGAATTTCTTATATTTTGTTCCCTAATCTATTATCAAAATAAATGACAGAACAAGATAAACAAGATGTGACTAAAGAATTCTTCATACGAATTTGGACTATTCACTTAAAGCTGAAGTAGGAGATATTAGAGCAAATATGATTCAAAAAAGTTATTTTTATAAAACGGTCGCCCTATCCTGACAGAAGCGCATGAGACAGGTAATCTGAAAATAATCATGTTCCTCTGTGTCCTCCGGTGCTCCTGACGACATCTGCAACATTTGATCTGAAAGAAGACCGGAGGAAAACAAGCAGTAAGAGCTGATCTGAGGTCCACTATCCAGCTGCTGTCTATGAGAGCCGGCTGTCAATCAATCACGAACTCCGACCAAACGGTCAAACTAGGCAGCGCTGATCAAATATGAATCAATATTCTGTTACGTTAATGCCTATTTCTCTCCTCAGATGTTTTCAGAATCATCTCGTAGTGCACAGTTTAGCTGTAAAATGAGAAATTTTGTGACGCCGCCAGTTAAGAAGGTTTGCAGTTCACTTGGAGTTCAGGCACAGCAACCCCTTCATTTCATTGGACAGCATGTGAACAAGCATGTCAGGAGCCAATCAGCTACTTGGAGTGGTTAAGTGGTATATTGGCTCGTTAGCCTTTGAAGTCTGGTCTGCTAGTTCACTGCAGTGAGTTCAATGCATATGTGTGGGATGAAGGTTGTCTTGCTGGCTGTATAAGAGATTATGTGCGTCAATTAAGATGTAAATATGCTTTATATTGTGCCTTCATTGTAAATGTGGGATTAATAAGTGTTTTATTTGTGTAATTTCATATAAATTGTCTTACAATTCCACACCTTACCACAGATGAATAGCGGTTGCTAATTAAATTTGTATGTTGTGTTATGTTATAGTTAATTATACTGTTATGTCTGTTCATTTCTGTTAGTCTAGAAACCACTACTGTACACTCATTCAAGTGTAAACCTGCACAGACTACTAGTAAAAGAACAAGAAACCTTTGAAGCATCTTCTCATGTATTCTTACCGATACACCACAGCGATTATAAACTCCACAACCAGTGATATTTCGAACACCGCCGCCATTGTGAAATCTGGTGAAGGAACACCAAGTTCTGGTCACATGACAGCCAATAGGAACGCTCTCTCTCTGAAATGACCTGTGATTGGGCAAAGTCTCCCACCAGGGGCTAGAGTTTTTTAAATCCTGAAAACAGAGCCATGAGGAGGAGCAGAAGTCTAGTTATCTCTCAGAACATTTGAATTACAATATGCTGAAAGATTATTATGGCATTTTTGCCCAATGATGCCAAAAATATATACTGTCTACTGAAGCTTTAAATTTCAATTTAGAACAAGAATGTGGGAAAAAGTCTTATTTAACCCTAAGAGACCCGCAGGGCCAGGGGCGACCCCGATCGACTTTACAGTCTTTCAGAGGCTCTAGCAGGTTCAGTTTTAGGGCTAGAGTGAAGCTACAGATATCATATGAAACTAAATAAATGGGTAAATGGGTTCTATGGGTACCCACGAGTCTCCCCTTTACAGACATGCACACTTTATGATAATCACATGCAGTTTTTTTCATGAAGTATAAATGTGTTATTTTCTCCTATTCTGAAATGGTGTATTTGAATATTTCTGCATACTGGGGTCCCTAAACAGTCTTGGAATTACATAAATTGGGTATCACTGTAAAACTGAGACTCTTGTGGATTCATTGAGCCCAACTGTATTCATGTGTGATGATGTTAGTCCCCATAGGAGCCATTTCATTGTAGTGAGACCATTTTTTTAAATTTGACCTCACCGTATAAAATGACCTGTGGTGACCTCTAGGATAATCACAGCCCCATGAAACTTTACAACCACAAACTAGAGACCTAGAGCATTCAGAGGATGGATGAACAATAGATTGACAATAAGGTGGTTTCTGAGCAGTTTACACATCAGAAGTGCTCACCATCTAATCGCCAAAAAATGCAATTCCTGCAGAAATTTCAAAATGTCAAAAGTTTTTGATCCCAAATCACAGCACGGCTTTTTCTATGGTGTTCCTCAAGGTCTTTGTGTCTTCATGTGGTATTTTGGAGGGATTATTGATCATTTTTATCAATTCTTGATAGGTAAAATATGGTTAAATTTAGCACCAAATCTGTGTAACAAATGGTATCAACCCAAAAATTGTTGACATAATAGAGCATGGGAATGATCATCATATACTTCCATCATAATGTTCTAAACCCAGACTTTTACAATTCATTTTAAATAATTAATTAATTTGACTTTATTTCTGATTTATGACTAGAACAATTTGACACACAGTGCTGAGCTGCATCTCAAATTAACCTTCATGTTCCCAGCTTTCAGATGATGTACATCACTTCTATGTGACATCTACTGCTGACCTGCTATCTCCCCCTAAAGACCCCCCTAAAAAAGACAAAAACGGGTCTATTGTGGGTCTCAGAGGGTTAAAGACCCTAAAAAACATTTTCCCTATCAGCTTCTCACTGTGAGAGATGTCCTACTTGAAAAAAAATGTATATTAAAGTTGGAACAGTGCTGGTTATTTGCCATGAGAGTTGTGTTTTTGTCCTTCCTCTTCTCACTGGTTTGAAATGGACAGGGCTCTGTGATGTCATACTGCTTTGCACCAATCAGAGTTGAGCTGCGTGTGAGTCAGAGCTGATGACAGTTGTGTGGTTGTTTGTTTTAAGTTGCCAGCACTGTTAGTCATATGTGATCAAACCACACCCAAACGCATTAGCAGAGTTACAAAGCAGAGTACCCAAGAATGATTATTTTCACACTTTCATCGTTGCTCGAGTATCAATCTCATGAAGAATACTCATTTCAATAAATGTTCACCATTTGGAATAAAGTGTTTGTCACTTTGATTTGCAGTACTAGAGCCTGACACCATTAACTGTATGTAAGGTTGTCACAATTTGTCCTGCATCTAATGTGCAAAACTCCTTACTTGTACTTAAATAGTAAAAATTCCAAACACAAAATAGTCGGTTTATGAAAGAGGGTTCACTATTTTGCATAATGGACATGGTATTAAAGGGATAGTTTGGGTGTTTTGGAGTGAGATTGTATGAGGTACTTATTCATAGTCAGTGTATTACCGACAGTAGATGACGGTCAGTACGCCCCCAATTTGGAGAGACAGATAGGAGCACCAGCACTTGAGCAAAGCAATGTATTTGATTCATGTACGTAGACACAAATTTCACTTTTTTTCGTGACACTCAGCACGACTTTCAATAACGTTTTTTTTGTGCTTTTTCCTACAAATGTCCGGCAACACGTGTCAATTTACGCTCCAGTCATTTCAAAATAAAACTACTTAGGTTTAGAAATAGATCGACTTGGTCAGGCTTAGGCAACAAACTACTTAGTTAGTTTTAGGAAAAGATTGTGGTTTGGGTTTAAATAACTCCGAAAGTGCTCTAACTTAAATACAGAATTTACGTGACAAATAAATCAACTTTCACTTGTGGTTTCACACGGGACACGAACACCGGTCCACACCGACTTCCTCCCTACACGGCGTTCGCCGCTCTTTATACTTCCTGGTTCACAATTACGTGGATTACATACAGATTGATTTCATGCTGACCATCCTGAAAAAAAATTGAAATTTGTGTCTATGCACACGAATCAATACATTCAATTTTGTCGAAAATTTCACGAACTGCTGTGTGACTGAGCGGATCTGATAGTGAAACTTATCTACGTTTTCTTCAAAGCCAGCAGACTCCGTTGACGACAGTATAGATAAGTTTCACTTTGGAAAATATGCTAAATATAGGGTACACTTAAACCCATAAATCGATATATATAATTTTTTTTAGGTGAGCCTTTCTTTAAAGGTCCCATATCATGCTCATTTTCAGGTTCCTACTTGTATTTTGTTTCTATTAGAACATGTTTACATGCTCTGTTAAAAAACACTTTATTTTTCTCATACCGTCTGTCTGAACATACCTGTATTGACGCTCTGTCTGAAACGCTGTTTTAGTGCATTTCAACGGAATTGCAAAGGAATTGTTTACGTTTAAAACCGTGTAATAGTCTAAATATCGACTGTGTGTGTATTTTTCCGTATATTGAGCGTTTTGATAGTTTAACAGTATTTAAAAAGCCCCTAAACCTGCTTTATAATATAAAAGACATGAAAATCTCACTTTTTACAATATGGGACCTTTAAGGTGGCTAGAATATGTTTTGCTGCTGGGTCCGTCCACAGCGGTACATTGCTTTCCTTCCATGGTGGTACTCCCGTCTGCTTCTCCAAACTGGGGGCGTGCCGACCGCCATCTACTCAAAGTAATACACCTACTATAAGTTCCTCATACAACCCCCACTTCAAATCACCTGAACTATCCCTTTAAGTAGAATTAAAGCATCTTTGTCCTGTTGAGGCAAGTCTCTACGGAGCGGACTGGAGATGATGATTTAATTGTGGAGCTGACTCAGATGAAACTTTAAAAAGCTCAAGGAAAACATGAATGGCTCAACATAATTTATTTTCATTTTATGTTAAAATGTACAGAGTTCTTTGAAAGTACTTGCTAAGAAAGAAAGAAAAAAAAAAAAACAGAATAAATGGAAATACATACAGGGACAGAGTAGAGTTGAGGCCGCTGAGCGCAAACCAACTTTCACTGCGTGCCCAGCCGTCACTCCTCTCGTTATTTTGCGCTCTCTCTCTCTCTTAGCATACAACGCAACATGTACAATTACAAAGGATACAAAAAGGGAAGCGATATAAACAGACAGAAATATACTGAGCTCCTTTTTACATGCCTCTTAAATGTAAGGAAGTCATCCTATACACACACAAGTAAAAAAAAAAAGAAAAGAATGCCAAGTGACCTTTAGATATTTGTAGTCCTTTTTGTTTAAAATAGCATTAATATACTACACAAAGATAGAAAAACTCTAGAGATGAGATGGAATGGAGAGGTTAAAGGCATCTTAAAGTCACTAAAAGTGAGTGGTAATTTTTTTAAATTTTGAATTTCTTAGTAATTATTACCCAAGAGGCGAGCTAAAAAATATGTATTTTTTTTTTTTTTTCCTGAAACAGAAGTGAAAAAAATGACAGTACCAATATCAATGTCAGAGTTTCCTTTTTATATTATAGAAAAAACATTTTTCTCTACAATAGGTTTTTCTAAAGTCAAAAAGAGTCAGCTTGTGTCATAAAAGAAAGCTGCCCAGTCTGATAAAATTCAGAAAGAAACAAAAACACAACAGAAGTACAGAACAGAACAATACACACAAATAAAGTATGCAATGTCAGGTCTGTAAGAAAATGAAAACTCCTCTTTTGACTTTTGAATACTGGTACATGGAGCGACAAGGTCAACCGCTTCACCCCTGCGGGTTGAACGCCACAACCAGCAGAACCTCGAACACTTCCTCGCCTCCGACCCTGCTTTTATATGAGTGTGCCTCTATGTGAGGGCCGAACCATGCACTAGATCAGGCATTTAGGCACACCTTTTAGAAAGGTTTACTGTCTACTGCCATATTTCTAGCCAATGGGAGTGCAGAATTTTGCAGAAAAGGAAAATAAAAAATACAGTTTTTAATAGAATACACCATTCAAAAGCAGACTCCTGGACCTCTCTGGGTCACTAACACTTAAGGAGGAGAGGTCAGCTATAGTTAACCGACTTTCCTTAAAGCAGTTAAATGGAAATCCCACCGTTTTGTTCTGCATTCCCTAAACTGCTAAAAAAAACAAAGGCTGACATAGTACACCGTCTGTCAGTGGAGTGTGGACAAGAACAGCTGAATGTTTCCTGAGCTAGCCACCGATTGGCGACGGCTAGCCGGCGTGTGTGTGTGTGTGTTTGTGGGTGTGT